>NC_083638.1:7551021-7851021 GCF_963576545.1 Limanda limanda | reverse complement strand
TGTTGTTCTGTGCTCCAGGGCAAAGTGTTTTACAACATTTAATTGGGTGAAAACCACAGAATCTGAAGCTATGATTAATTGCAAATGTAGAAAAAAGAAATTGAGCAAGAAAGGAGGGTTGTGGGGGGGGGGGGGACGCTACTTGTTTTGTGAAGGTTTTGCAGCAATTATCATTTGAGGCAATTATTTTGAGTCTGTGTCCCGCTGCTAGATGAAGCTGCTGTGAAGCAAAGAGAGAAAACTCCTCTGTTGTGTTGGCTCGATCAGATCCACTCCTGAGAAACTAGCGTGTTGAACTCGTCCCTTCGAGTCTGTGGTGATTGCTCCTCTTCAGTGTCAGTGATGCACTTCAGTATCACTGACGACAAGGAGATGCTCCTCATTGAGGTACAGGTGAGGTGGCTCGGACATGATAATGACATAGTAATACTCCACTACCTTTGCAGCAAGAGTAAAACTTGGATTTATTAACAGTACGTGTATAGAAATATATAAAATATAGCTAATCTGAGCAGTAGAATTGAGACAGGGACTAAAGGACAAAGGTTACTAAGTTAAGCTCTATATTAACTCAAGATGGTATTGTGTAGCTAATATGTTGCGTACTTATATATTTTGTGTACTTATATGTTGACAACAGAAATCAGAGAGAAACCTTTTTTCAATCCAGTAAAGTTGATTGATTTTGACTTGACTCCAAAGCCTAAACTTGTCTTGAGATTTGAAAATTGAGATTTTCCAAATATATGAAAAATCAAGGAGACATTGTTTGCAATACATTAAATTTAGATTTATAATTTCTTATCTTGTATTATGACTTTAATGGGTCCACATAAAATAATCACTTTCCAGATTCTGTCCTCGTTTTAGCTTCAGTCCGATTTGGACTTGGATTGTAGCTCCTCCTCCTGCTGAAGTCCAGTCTGCTCTGATTGGCCGGGTGAACCCGCTCTTTTGTGAATGGTCAACCAGTTTGTTTGTGTGTCACACCTGACTCCTGAAGTGTGTAGAATAACAAGGTTTAGTTTCTTTTTATTTATTTCTCGTCCGGTCGGATTTCTTCTGCGTACTCTTGGATTTAACTAAGGTAGAAATTAAGCTATGAAATCAAAACTTGAATCATCCTTTAAGAAGTTATCACACCTGAGCAGCTGAAGGACGCAGCCACCACGACTATATGTTAAAAAGAATCCACAAAATCAGCTTTAAAGGACAAACACATCAAAGTGAAATTCTGGAGACCTTCACTACTTCCTGTGCATCTTCTGAAGTCTTCACTCTCTCAGACGTTTGACTTGTATTTGAGATTTACACCTTCCCCCTCAGACCGGGCTCCGGCTCCGGAGCAGCTGCCACTGCTGATAATGGTGCAGGCGGGTTTCCGGAGTCTTTGGGGAGAGAATGTGAGGAAACGGTGGGAGTGTGTGCTCCTCCTGCGTGGGTTTAATAGTCTGACAGCTTCTCAGGAGGGACCAGCAGATTCCACTGAGGCCGGCAGAACACTCGGGTTTAGTTAAATCAACTCTTATCCTCCGCATTGGGTTCGGTTTAGAATCTGGAAATGCAGCGTCTCAGTGTTTTATCAGTGCTTCTACTTTTGCTGTCTTCCCATAGCATGAAGGTGAATGTGAGATAAGAGGAGCTGTGTGGGCGCAGTGAAGTGTCAAACGTTTGCATAAGCACCCGAGCAAAGAACAGAACACGTGGAAAACAGCAGGGAAACTTTGTTTTGTGTGTTTAATAACATGTATTAGAGGTTCCCTTACACAGAGTCCCAGCTTTAATCGGAGCTATTTGTAATTCTTTGTTACAGCATCAGGCCTAAGTGCAGCGGTGTGAGGAGAGGGAGGGATTGTTCTCCCTCGCATTTCATCATATGAACATTTCTAGAGATCTGAAGTGGAGAAAAGTTAAAACATGTCAAGTCTTTTATAGAAACATTGAATTTCCAAAAATTCAAACCTCTTTTCTTCCCCTTGAACGTGGCTGGAAGCCCGCAGTTAGTGACCATTAGACTAACTGCCAATTAAAGCACTTTCATGTTGGTTTTACCACTAAGCCCGTGATAAGAGTCTGGTGGGAACACATTATCTGTAATGGCCTTCTCCGCGGAGTCAGAGGAGGATTTGAAAACGGCTTCAGACAAAAAGAGCCAAAGAAAGAGATTTGCATCAGTTAATTAAAGGAGTCTTCTTATTTTATTTCTTATTTGACAAGAAGTTGAACATTCTGTCGAATACCTCGGTATTGAAACACGACACAGCAGCAGATGTTTGTGTCTTTGTGGGATCGTGTCCTTGGTGGTGACTTTAAAATATTCATCACACAACAGTTATGAAACACGATTAAGTGTTTGGTTTTCATGGTTTGATTTAATTTCCCGCACCAACACAGAAAAGCAAAATTAGAAGTTGGTATTATCTGGAAAGAATGAAGGTTTAATAGATATATTTTCGGTATAAGTATTTCAAGCATTTATTCATTGGTAAGAAATCATCATTCAGAAATCATCTAGTACTTGAGATAATTTGACCTCAACTCTCAATGTTGAAACCCTAAGTTATGCCCTTCGTCTCAGTGGTGTTATTTTTCCGATTTATATTTTCTGAATATTTAAAGTATGAGTTACTCCCATAAGTTTCCAAACAAGATCATATCCGTTTATTTATTATTGGTTAGCAGAACAATCGATTTTTAGTCTTGTTCATGTCCCATCTGCTAACATGGAGGAGGCAGGGTTTGTGGCATGTCCTGCAGCCAGCCACCAGGGGGCGATCAAGGTGATCTGTATCTTATCGATCTCTACACTAAACACTAATCGTGCTGATTCATTTGTTTCTTCTCCGCTTTTTTCAAATGAATCAGTTCTCTTCTACTGTTAAAGTTAATACAGTCACTTCTGTGTTTGTTTGTTTCCTTAAACAGAAACAAGTGCACAACACGGGAGCATGTGTGAGTTTTATGCCTCCTCCCTCCTCCTCTAGTCAGCTGGGGGGGGGGGGACGGGGGGGACTAAAACCCCCTCAGAACCACTTGTGTTGCTCTCACATGAGTTAAACTGCGTCTGCAACCTGCTCTAATAACATAAAGTCCACAGCTGCGATGGAGAAGAAGCAGCTTTTCAAACACAGACGAGGTTTCGACATAGATTCAAAAGCACAAAACCCAGAGGCAGCGGACTCCAGAAGCTGTTAGTTCAGATCTGTGGCCCCTGACTGATTTATGGCAGGCTGCAGGCTCACACACACACACACACACACACACACACACACACACACACACACACACACACACACACACACACACACACACACACAAATAATGGATAGATGGGCAGAGGATATACTTGACTATAGGAAAACGCCTTGAAACTAAAGTTTGTTTACTTGCAGCCGTTGCTGGCGATGTGTTTACTTTAAACAGGTAAATCATAAGTAAGTATTTATAACTTAAATGTCATAGAACTTTTACTTAGACGTTAGATTATCAAATTCATATTTTTTTATAATTCATGCGTGCATTTATTAGCAAGGCAGCCCTTTGGCTTTGATTAACAGTAAGTAGAGATGACAACTGGCCTTAAAACAAAAACAAGTTGACAAAGGTGAGTTGAGACTTAAAACATGACTTGATTTTGATTTGATTTACACACTCCACCAGATCTCCGCCTCCAGGGGGGGGGGGGGGGGGTTATGCCATGCAGACAGACTGTGAGGTCACAATCTGGTGTTTTCCCATTCGACTCACTCTAGCTTATAGTTTCTGACATAGAGGAACCACAACAAATCGCAGGAGTTTTTTTTTTCAAGGGTTTTTGGGACGGTAGACACGCCAGATACCCAAATTAACGTGTAGAAGCACTACAAAAGTGGAATTTTCATAATATGTCCCCTTTAAATTGGACTTGACTTTGAAACTGGACGTATTAGAGTCTTGAAGTTGTCACTTGTCTCGAGTTGTGAGGCCTGAGCTGCAGCTAACATCAGAAATCTGACTTCTTCAGCTCAGTCAAATCTGAAGACACACATATATGACGCATGTATTTCTGGATTGTGAGACACTTGTACTTCACTGATTATGTCATTATCTCTGATATCAATTGCAGACAGACATCCAAAAATCCATTTAGAATTGATCAAAATGAAGCTTCTCCTTACAACTGTTTAATGCAAAAAGTACCTGCTAATAGCTAAGTCTACTTATTTTGTACTGCCCTAACCCTATTGTCCTAACTATCTAATTCCATATGTCTCTGTCAGTCTGTATATGGAATTCTTATCTCAAGAATCCTTCCTCTTATCAGCTTCACACTTGAATTTGTTGGGTTTTTGACGTGTGAGACAGTCAATATTGATAAATTGAGTCTAAACAGGCGACTGAGACTCGTCAATGTAAGTGACATCGATCAATGATCTCTTCACTAACGAGCTGATGGACACAGACATGGATCGTGTGTCATTTTATAAATTGATCTTAACTCAACGTTACCGACGCTGTTGTTGATATATTTATCGTCGTGTTTTTCAATCTGTCATCGTCGTCGAGATATGATCCAGGATTTAGATCCAGATAAGATACAGAGAGAGATGATCCTCCTAATTGGATCCACTGTGTATGTATGTGTGTGTGTGTGTGTGTATGTGTGTGTGTGTGTGTGTAGTCGGGAGCAAGGTGTTTGTGTTCATGTTTGTACACGTGTCTGTTAATTAGAATCTGATATCCAGGTTTCTTCAGCTAATTAGTACCATGTTTTCTGCCAAGCAGGAAATTTGGAGACACACATATCGCTGTTGTTCATTAACGTTCTTCCTGTTTCTAACAATCCCTCTGAAACAGCTTTTTTTCAAAGTGTCTGTGCAAACAACCCAACTGGCATAATACCCAAGTAAGATGAAATATACTCTTTATATTCACTATGACAGTGGTTGAGTGTCTGAAGTGGGTGACGTCCATTGTGCAAAGACACATCGCTTCTAAAATGGTTTCATTGAGTCCTTTGTATTTTTGGGTGGAGGCAGAGATCTCACCTGCATCTGCATCTTTATTTTGCAGATGCTGCGAAAGAATGTTGATAAGAATCCGGAGTTTTTCCTCGTAGCTAAAAGTGTCAAACCCGACTGGAATGGAAATAAAAAAAACACCTTCGAGCAAAACAGTGACGTCCTTTAAACACAATCTCCCTCCTGATATCTGACTCCCACCGTGGATCCTTGATGTGATGTGATGCACATTCCTCCTCGTGATTCCAGGTGCATGGGGGGGGGGGGGGGGGGTCACGGGTAATTCCACCGCCGCCGCCGCCACATTCCCATCTCTCAGCGGCAAACCTCATCTTATCAGTGGAACAGCAGCGGTGGGAGGAAGCGTCTCTGTCAGCTGCCTACCTGTTTGTGTCTGGGTAATGGATTCAGATAGCGGGAATCATTCGTCCCGCTCTGCCCTGTGTTATGAAAGCTCCTCACATCAGCTGCCAAGGGCGTCCCTGCCCCCCCACCCCACACCACCCCCCCACACCTCTCTGCTTTGATAGGACCATAACACCACAACTCCTCGACAGACGAAAACAGATAAAATCACCCCGACGTGGCCGTGAACAGACAGTTAATGTTTACCACCCACTGGCTCAGTTGAAAAGAGGAAATGAGGTGAATTTATTTATTTCATTCAGTTGAGATTTAGCAATTTTTTAAAATATATATAAATACCAAAAAAAAACACACAGAAAAGATGATTTTACCTCAGGGACATTTTCTTTATCTTTATTCACAGCATCCTGCCAGGTGTAGCTCACTGTATATTCTCCTTTTTGTTAATTTACATATCCAAAACCTATTGTGCAAGAATCTATAAACCCAGAGAGAGAGAGAGAGAGAGAGAGAGAGAGAGAGAGAGAGAGAGAGAGAGAGAGAGAGAGAGAGAGAGAGAGAGAGAGAGAGAGAATTAGTATAACTTTGGATTTCCTTGTCATCTCAAAGAATCTTAATTTATACATTTCAGGTCAGAAAGATTGTTGTTTTCTGATCTCTGTGCTTATCACTTAATAAAATTAAATTGGTGGAAAGATAAGACGTGAGTTAAGAAAGAGAAATGGTCGGATCCAGGTCATTTGTTTTATATTTATATATTTTCACGTTTACCCTGAGAGTAATTCATGGATGTTCATTCCAAAAAAAGTGGCACATTTAGGGGCCTGGTATTTTGTGTGAAATCTGGTGCATCTTGAGTGGATTTTAACTGGACTCATGGTTCTTGGCGGAGGTTCGTGCTCTATTGATGGGTATTTTAGTCTGTTAGTTGTTTTGTTTGATTGTCAGCAGGATTACGAAAAAGGGTACTCGACAGATTTCTACGAAACTTTGTTGAAGGATGGGACCAGGGCCAAGGAGGAACTCAATAAATCCTGTTGCAGATGCAGACTTTCTTTAACATTGTCAGGTGTTTTTCAACATTTTCACCAATTTCCCAGGCAATTATTCAAGTACCTTGATTTAAATAATCGGACGTACCTAGGCGACCTATCTATATTTCTATATACCTTTGCAGGGTTATGCATACTGAGTGCTATACTACTTTATAAACATTTATTTTGTACGTGTGTGTGTGTGACTTGTGTTTTTTTCAGTTGGTGTTATTTGTGTTGCTATTTTTTCTGTCTCCTTTTGTGATTCTGAGCACGTACAGCATCGATAACCTTTCCTTCATTAAGTCGGAGCCACAAGGGAACAGGCGTGGCTCATATGACCTACCTTTATTTCTATGTCCTTAATTTGTGACCTTTATGACGATAGGTTCAATGTGGGATTACCACTCAAAGTTTAATTCCAGCTTGTTAAATGATTCCTTCCCTTTGCTTCCCTCTTCTCCGTCAGTCGTGCTATAATCCGTCACCTCCATCACTTGGAGTCTAAAGTTCACGACACGCTTCTAAAGTTTGTGTGAGAACATAAACCTCAGGATTGCACGTATCAAGCCGAGCTAGGGGAGAGTAAGATAAAGCATTAGCCGGCCTTTAGAGGCGGCATCTTACTTGTGGATATTTATGAAAATGCGACTCTGGATTAGGATTACGGGGAACATGCTTTTAAGAGATCAGTCTAACTCTCCAGACAGTGATCTACTGATTTCAAAGTGGCATTAAGCGAGGATGGGCGGTAACAGATAACTCAAGAAAAAAATATAAAGTAATGGCTAGAGAGGGAGAGAGAAAGCTGCAAAAATGCTTTTAAAGTGAGAGCTACAATCTCAGAGGGACATTTAAATATTGACAGCTGTTCTACATCTAGGAAAATGTGCCACAGGAAAAACAGAAATGTGCTCATCATCACTTCGCTCGTGTTTTTCAATCTCGCAGACGAACACAAAGTGATGGCGCCTCAGCGTTAGCTCAGTGTCGGGTGATGGAGGCCACATTTCAAACGCTGTCTCTGCACAGACTCTGGCTACAGTGAATTATGGTTTGTGTAGTTCACTGGCAGGATTAAAGTTCACACTGACAGGAATCACAAAATCCACACTGAAGAGACTGTCCTTCTGACAAACAATAACCCTCATATGTCGCCTGTGCCGTGTTCCAGCTCGTAGCTCAGTTCTACTGCTCGATGACCTCAAGGAGCCACGACAGCAACCAGGAGAAAGTCGGGTCGTAAAGTAAAGCAATCGTCAAAGTCCGACTCTTTTAAAACTTTTCAGTGAACACAAGTTGTACAGAACTCAGCTGCAGCTGATTTAATTTTTTTACTGAGTACTTGTAAGAGGCCAATCTGTCCCAGACAGCCGGCTGAAAACTAAAGGGAACGATTTGCATTCAAATTCTGAGGCTGTGGAACGATTATGAAAAAAAAATCAAGTCGTCTCACTCAATCATTTCTATAAGTCCCTTCTTAAGACTTTTATCAGACAGCTTTTCCAGCTTTTACTTGAATGCTAATGTTCTTAAATGTTTCTTTCCAGTCCAATCAGACTTTTTTATTTATATTTATACTGGACGTATCGTGTTTCCAGAAGCTTCTGATTCCTTGAGCCCTATATACACCTGTCAACTGTGAAGCCGATACGATAAATGATTCTCGAGATACCACATACATTATTATAAATAGATAATTGTTGTTATAGTTGTTATTATCTGTTCGTCATTGTCTTCCACGTTTGAGACGATTTCAGAAAAACGCAGTTGACACTAGAGGGGACAAATGATTCATATCCTTTGTTCAGATCAGAAGACTCATTACTGAATGTATCATCAATGTAAATTCATAAATGATTCATTATACTTTTCTTGCACGATGAATGTACCTCCTATATAGCAAACTGATTAAAGTGTAACGGGGGGCAAACAGATTCTATTCCCAGGAACACCTCATGCTGTGTTCAGTGAGTCAAACTCCACGTGCAACCAGGTGACAGTTTATAGAAGAAAAAAGCATCATATAGGAGCAAGAGTTCCTTGTATATAACCCTACAAACTCCTGGAATTAGTTTTTCTAAGTTTTAGCTCATTCTTAAACAGGGTGAAATGTGCGGAGCCGCATTCCACAGCAAGAAAACCTTAGAAAACCACCTGGTGGCACGAAGCGCTGTGTCAGCAGTATCGATCAACCTCCCCTTTCAACCCTCTGCAGATACATGATGGCAATAAAAAGCCTCCTTAATGCATCTTTAATCCGAGCCCACCGCCTGGCTCCAGTCCTTATTGTCTTGTAAGTGCAGCCATTATCTGTGATGTTCAGTTAATGCCGAACAGAGCGTACAGCCAAGGGTGAGCTGCCTCCACTCTGATGCATCACAAGTGAGGCTGATTCGTACGAGTAGAAGGGATTCGGCTCTCACTCGCTCCACTCACTGAGATTCTGGTCTTCTCAGCTCTTCTGTGCGAGCAGGACTTTTCTTTCATTATCAGGGAAGCTGTGCAGATGTTATACAGATGCACTACAGAGGGAGGAAGAGAGAGAGATCAGGTCGGCAGGACAGAGAGACGAAGAAGAAACATGGACGCCCCTCTGTTAGTCCATTAGATCTACTGGTGTCTGTGGTGTGTTCAGGAACAATTTGCGATCTGGTTTTTCGTCTATTCTCTCCTTCCTCCTGACGCCTGCATATGTTAGAAGTCCTGCTCATGTATTTTTCTCTGCAACAAAACAGCAGACACAAAACACAACACGGTGGAATGTTGTTATGGTTCAACTTTTCAAAGGCAATTATTTATTTTTTTGGTACATTCTCCAGACGCTGAGTAACGTTATCACTTATTCAGAATTATGCGTATCAGACTAGACAATGAATGTAAAAGCTGTAATTACTCAGTTTTGGTCGCCACCTGCTGAGATAAATATAATAATGAGAAATACCATCACAACTTATAGTTTATTTACTTAGTTGATGTAAACATGGAGAAACTAGATTGAGCACTATAGTAGAAATACTTTTTATTAGTGGATGGGATGTGGACCAAATTTAAACTAAAACACATCATATACATTTTCTCAAGGATGATTTTTGTCATTTTAGTTCACACATCAATCATCGCATGGCAATTTTTGTGTTCTATAGTAAACGTAGAAAACGTCTGACACGCAATTATTTGAGCCTTTATATCGACTGGACTTCACTACAGAAGCTCCACCCCCTGACCGATGCTGTGCAGACTCACGATGATTCCATCGGTGCAAGATGGCAGCGTCATGAGGGGTATTTTGGTCATGTTGTAGATGTGATGTTAAGACCAAACAAAATGAGACTTGAAGCTAGAGATTGTCTCTAAAGTCCCCAGGATGAATATATTTGCAGAAACAGTAATATAAATATATATATATATATATATATATATATATTCAACTGATATGTTGAGTTTCTGAATTTCAAAAGCTGCATCGAGAGACTCTCCCGCACTGAGCTGAGCGGTTACTCTCTGCAGGTTTGTCACGATGACTGACCCAGCCCCAGTTTGTGCCTCTTATCTTTCAGCCTCACTTTTGACTCACAGTGGAAAGCATCTGTTTTTCTTTTGGAGATTAATCCCCACACCGCCTGTGTTTGAAAAAGCCCAGTGGTTCATTACTGATGTTCTCAGGACGTCTCCCGAATCCTCAAGGACTCTTCTGACTGTCTCTGCGTCTCTGCGCGGCTGGGGATTTATCTTTTACAGAAATGGATGCTCACCCCTGGGACTTGAATCTAAAGGTTGTGCTATCACACGCGAGGCACAAATTGCTGCTAGCGGCGGCAGTTTTTAGATTGTGTGTAGTCAATGCTTTGGTCAAGACTAAAGATAATGTGAAAGTCAGATTTAAAGCTGAGCTAGTTTGAGATGAGATCATTATCAGGAGGTTAACAGTCTGTTAACGCAGCGTGTTACTGAGCAGTGCTTTTCTCCACAGGAGTCTAATTATTAGCTCCTTTCTATTCTATCATAGAATTGCAAAGCTCTTTCCCCCCCCCTTCCACATGAATGAGTGGACTATCCATTGTCTTGCTCTGTAATATTGCCAATATTAATTCTGGGATGGCTCCTTGGACGCCCAACGACCGTGAATGTGGCTCTTAGCCACGGCCCAGAGTGGAATGATTCCACTCTCACCACCCACTGGAAAGCAATCTAGGCCCGTAATGGGAAACTCAAATAGCAAATCTATACTTATAAGCATGTCTTGAGAAGTCTGGAGTCAGCAACGGGCTCGGTTAAGCAGAGAGAGAGCTGAGCTGGAGGTCACAGGGACTGAAGTGAAGGAGGACAGACCTTCCACTTCCTCTTCCTCTTCCTCTTCCTCTTCCTCTTCCTCTTCCTCTTCCTCACAGCTACAGCTCGGGCTATTTCCCCCTACTGCAGGGGTCCTGGACATGTAGTATGAAGGGAGGGGCCACAGAGGAGACAAATGTTGAAGGGAGGAGCTGAAGTTCTGTTGTGATGCTCACTTCAAATGGAGTTAGTGGAGGTTTGAGATAATTAAGATAGAGAACTGTGGCGTAGGATAAAGGAAGTTGGTCACAACAGGTGAGGCCGGTGCAACAGAATACAACTCATCTTGTGGAGGACGGTCCAGGCTGTGAAATACCAGTACGGAATGTTCTCAGCTGAGGTTGTTTCAACAGCAGCTTTACATTTGTATTCTCTTTATAATGTTATTCGAGAAGGAAAAACCAACACAACAAGGTCGTCTTTGAAATCACAGAAAAACAAGATGTAGAGAACATCCACTGAATATCCAGCGAAGCAATTTCAAGCACAAGACTTAATGAAACCAGTCACTACTTCACCGTACACTGAAAGCATGTAAACACTCATCAGATGTTTAATAATCTGACATTAATTGCACATTTATCATATTTAAAAAAAAATGACATGCAAAATGATAATTCAGGTTCTATCCTCCCCTGAACGACACTGGGATGGAGACACACATGTGATGCTCTATGTTATTATCGACTCTTTCTTTGTCTTCTCGAGAAACGTTCATCTGATCAGCCTCACACATGTCGTGTGTCTTCTGAAGCGCCCGAGGAAGTATTTGTTCCCACGTGGACGACAGGACATGTTCAATATAACCTTTGGAGAAACAGGTGATCTGCTCTTTGTGCAGTAGAGGTGTCTCAGCTCCAGGGTTTCTGTGGTTTTAATGAATGCATGTGACCTTTACACAGTCAGAAAGAGAGCTACAACCGGCGTGACCACAGGAGAAGAGAAACGAGTCGGCCGACTCTCTGTAGGTTTGTGTTGGGATTTGATTCCTCTTTAACTCTCGATCCTCTGGTGTGATTATTTAGTTGATATTGTCACTTTAATAACGTTGGTCGGCTGCTGATGAGGTCGAAAGTGGTGTCCCAACGATTTTCTAGGCCTTCCCTTGTGACACTCACTTCATATCTAGGGTAAGGCCTTAGGACTACAAATTGGCACAGAAATAACATCTTAAACATTTCAAAAACTCCTGTAGAATAAACTGGACTAACCAAAGCCTGAGTAGCTTTTAAAGACTCACTATGAATAGAATCTGCAACACACGGCTGCAAATAATCCATATTGTATCACTGTGTAAAAGACCACAGTTACACTGGTGCGCTCTCTTCTCTCAAACAATGTCTTTTCCTGAAATGGGGACGAAAAATAATGTCTGATATTTGAGGTTTTTGCAGTTTTCTTTTCTGTCAGGAGGTTTACACGAGTCTCAGCTTATTTTATTTTATCTTATTGTCTTATAATGTTTGGGGAGACCCTGCCACTGGTGTAAATACTCGTAACTGTACGTAGTCGTTGGGCGAGGAAACGGTTAACAGCAGCTTTGACTGGAAAACGTTGGTTTCACAAAAACATGTCCACGCCCACTCCCAGTGAATCCCCATCTTCTCTGGAAGTCATTAGCGCGACAGGCAGGCGGCATTATGCTGATGGGGCTGAAATGATAATTAGGGCTGGAGATAGATTGAGTCAATATAAGTGTAATTAATTTTTAAATGTGAGGTTTATTAGTACAGAGGCAATCAGGCTCCTAATGAGCGGCTGATAGAACTTCTTAAACAGAGGAGCCAGTCAGATGAATAGCTCTAAGAGCTTCTGGCGTCGGACTCTGCTTTTATTTATTGCACTGATGCATCCGTTTGTGTGTTTAGCAATTTTTTATTTTCCTCCAAACACCAGAGTGATAATTCACTCAGATAAATGATGGTTCTTTGGATTCATAAAGCAAAAGGGAGACATACATTAAACACACACACACACATACTCATATATTACACACAGTCACATATATTACACTCCGACTTTCATGTATGTGACTATGAATAGATTTTTTCAGCCCATTAAGGATCATCTTTCAAATCATGTCATTAATTAAGCTCAGAAATACTAAAGTAATTTCTCTTTAATGAAGTTGCTCAATTAAGTCTGCCCTCTTTTCTGGTTTAATCCTCTTCTTCGCTCTGAGCACTGACTAACCACTTTGTCTTCGCTCCTCCTTTTTTTCCTCGGAGGACATTTCTCCTCCGGTCCTCCTCAACCTGCTCCTCCTCCTCCTCCTCCTCCTCCTCCTCCTCCTCCTCCTCCTCCTCCTCCTCCTCCTCCTGCTCCTCCTCCTCCTCCTCCTCCTCCTCCTCCTCCTCCTCCTCCTACTCCTCCTCCTCCTCCTGCTCCTCCTCCTCCTCCTCCTCCTTTGTCTCAGCCGCGTTGATGCATCACAGCCTCAGAACGAATCACTGGCATTTTCACGACTAGTCTGCTTCCAGGAAACAGGCAGATAGGCACGTGCTCATTAACAAAACAGATCTTCTGACCAGATTCAATGCTACATTCGCTCTCGGCTAAACTTGGGCTCCCCCTACAGGTGGAGTGTGTAATTCAATGTCATTAATACAAGTTTTTGGAGTTGTGGTGGAGTAAGCTTGTCTAAGATTAGTTTAAATTGGATTATTACTCTTGTTGATCCAGGTTTGAGCTTTTTTTATATACGTGAGACTTTTAGTGACCTCTAGTGGTGGGGCACAGAATGACTGTTCCCTCTCAGTATAGCTAAAGAAAAATAAAATGCCTGTATAACGCTGATGTAAATTCACAAGGAACACACACACATGCTTATTCATGCGATCATCCAATTAGCCAGTTATGTGGCATAAAATCATGCAGCTACAGGTCAGGAGTTTCACATCAGAAGTGTGAATGAGTAAAATGTGATTCCAGTGACTTTGATGGTGGCAGAGACGGGGGTGTAATGGTGCGGAGAATGTTTTTCTGGCACATTTTGGGCTCTTCACCACCAACAAATCACTGTTTGAATGCCGCAGCCCGAGTATTGATGCTGACCGTGTTCATCCCTTTATGGCCAGAATTTACGATCTTCTAATGGCTACTTCCAGCTTCATAATGCGTCATAATTCAAAGACAAAAGTCGCCTTGAACTGTTTTCATGAGCACGATGA
This sequence comes from Limanda limanda, assembly GCF_963576545.1. Taxonomy (NCBI): domain Eukaryota; kingdom Metazoa; phylum Chordata; class Actinopteri; order Pleuronectiformes; family Pleuronectidae; genus Limanda; species Limanda limanda. The sequence goes on along the minus strand of NC_083638.1, from coordinate 7,837,119 downwards.
AGAGTTCGGTGAACTTCAGAGGCCTCTTCCAGTCAGCATCTGAATCCAACAGAGCACCGCTGGAAGAAAAGTGCAGAAATGTCAACATGGAGCAGAATCTCAAGGGAAAGTTTCAACATCTAATGGAATTCGTGCAACGAAGAAATTAGACTATTTTGAGAGTTTAGGGTGACCCAGTATTTGTATATACTGTTACAAGTGAGGTTCTCTGTGTGTTTATGCAACTTCTCAGGGTTTCGTCAAACCATGGACGATAAACAAAGATGGATGAAACATCTCTTATTCCTTCAACTGTCCAGAAATGATGACAGAATAGATAAAAATGCTTGTATATTTGGAGTCAGAGTCTGCACTGAAGAGTCAGAGTCTGCACCGAACTTTACTTACAATCATTCAACACTTGAAAATACATCTGAGTGTTAACATTTAATCACACGTATGGTGTTTCTGATAACTGGTTATTTGATGTTTTGATAAAACATCTCCAGGATATTTTGGCTTCATTTCTGAATAGTGGTAGAAAGAGTAAAGCTGTCGTCCATCTTTTTAAAGATACAGTCTGTGGTCTGTAGTAAGAAAATATAAATATGAATTTCATACTTAGTATTAATACTTAAAGTCATGTTTAAATGTAGAAATTAACTTGTTTGTGCTGAGTTAAGCAGCTTTGCTCCTAAATCACAGATTTTCCTTGTGCTGTCCTTCAACAAAATAATCGATATAATCAGAAATATGAGGGACGTACGCTAGAAAAATCATTCTGTGACAAATATGTCCTCAACCTCACGATAGTTTAGATCTTTTAAATAAGAAGCAGAATCATCAGAGAGATACGACCGAGACATTCTGCTCTCTCTCCTGTCTCTCCTCTTGTCTCCTCGCCAATTTTTCTTTGTGTCAATGCCATGAGTGCAATGCATGATGGTATATATTTCACAGTTGCTCACTTATTTTCCAAAATGCACGTTACATATTCTCACTGCACCTCAAAATGCGATATTGACTCTAAATCGGAATATATTTTTTAGTGAGTGATTTAGACACAGCAGCCTGATGACAGTGCATCTCTTGTATCCAGGCAACAGAGAATATCATAAAAGTATGTTTCCCTGTTGCGTCACCTCTTCTATGTTTCTTCTCTAAAGATATTTATCTGCGCAACTTCTAAAAAATCAAAAAAAGAAAAGCAGGCAGGCAGCATTATTGCCTGTTTCCCCTCGAGACACTTTTACCCACCCTGACCTTTTTTTATCTCTGTCTCTCGTAGACTTTAACAGGCCTGTGGAGCCGCTGTCCTCTGGATGACAAGCGCCTGAAAGACAGATTTCACATGAGCCGCTTTCAATAAACCAAAATGAATTTTAAGGAGGACTGGTTACAGCTATCAGCTCTGTGAGAGGTGGAATCGGGTCGTAAAAGTGAAACAAAAGGGCGTCTTTCAGATGCACAGTGTGACCATTTCACGCCTTGTGATAATCATTTGTCGGATTTCTATCAGCATCCTGAGCCCACACACACACACACACTCACACACACAAACACACACACACACACACACATTAATAAAACCACATTTATTAACCCATGTGAATGATGAAACAGAGCAAGAGTTTTCCTCACAGAACTATTCCACTGTTTTTAATCATAGCCATGGGAACCACTTTGTTGCTTGTGATGTCTTTTCGGGAAACTGCAGGAATTCAAACCCGTGTATCTGTGCTGCTGCTGCCGTTGTCATGACATCGGTTCACGGAGATAAACGTAACCTAGCGAACGTCTCTCTCTCTCTCTTTTCAGCCTTCTGTGAAGAGGGATGCAGGAGCGGAGGAATCTGTGTGTCCCCCAACACGTGCGTCTGTCCCTCGGGATTCACAGGACGCCGCTGCGAGACGGGTAAGACCTGCGGACCTCACTTCACCTCTCACCTTGTCCTGCATGTTCGGCTGTCACTTGTAATTACAGCTGGAGCCTTGTATATATATACAACACACACACGCGCACACACACACACACACACACACACACACACACACACACACACACATGCACACAGTGTACAAAATGACATCACAGGAATTCTCATCAGGTTGATCTGAGGCCTCGGTAGCTGCCCTTTGTTATTCTCTCCTTCTTTTCTCTCCCTCTCTCCAACTTGCACTATATCTTAGGCACACTCGCACACACACACACACACACACACACACACACACACACACACACACACACACACACACACACACACACACACACACAAACACACACGCACACAGTCTCACACTCCATCTCTAAAGCTCTGTGTTTAAATTGGACACTGCAGCAATTGAGGATCCCAGGAGAGCTGTAGAAAACGACAGCTAATTCTTCTCTACTCGCCTCCTCCCTCCTCCCTCCCTCCCCTCGTCTCGTCCTCTATTTTCCTTCCACATCCCACTTTCTCTCTCCCTTTCTTCTCTCCTCTTTCAGTTTCTTCTCCACCTTCCTCCTGCTTTTCCTCCTCTCTCCTCCTCCATCCATCTTCTTCTCCTCTCCTTTTCCCTTTTCTCCTCTCAGCACTTCCCCCTGCTTCTACCTTCTTCCTCCGCTCCTCGTCTTTTTTTCTGCTCGTTCATCACCTCTCTCCATCCCTCGTTTCTCTCCTCTCTCCACTGTTATTAAACCTCCTGTCTCTGCGGCCTTGTTTTTTTGCAGAAGTGATCAACCGGCTCTTGCAGGTCGGCCGTTCCCAGCGTGTTGCCACAGCTCCCACTTAGATAGGAGAGAACTTACATGTGCACATTACCAGTGACATGAGCTCCACGTGTAGACATGACAGTGGTGACACCCGGCCGCTGCTCTCAGACCAAAAAGATTCTGTTAACACGTAAAGCGCCGGAAGATTGTACACGTGTGTTTTGCTGCAGTCCCCTTGTGATACCTTTCCTTTCTCCATCACGAGTCTGTGTTTCCTGTGGATAACACACTAGTGAATGTAGAATGGGAGGAGATTATATAAAGAGTGTGTGTGTGTGTGTGTGTGTGTGTGTGTGTGTGTGTGTGTGTATGTGTGTGTGTGTGTGTGAGTGTGTCTATGATAACTTCTTCAACGAGTTATCAAAACGTTTTCCTACCAATTCAGGCCGTCACTTTTTATTCTAAATTCAAAATCCATTTAAACATCGGGGACAAAGTTCATATTCAAACAGTAAAATTCAGTTTGGAAGTGCAGTAGACCATCTGAAGTAGTTTGCCTCGTGACTCAGCAGGGGGCGCTCACGATCACATCGACCTATTGCCAGTCTAAAGCTGCTAACGGTGTTTTGCTGCATAACTGGAGGATGCAAGCAAGCAAAGGTGTCCTGATGGAAGTTCTTTGTCTTCTACACCATAGACAGAAATTACGCAAAGTTAAATTATGCAAATTAATCCTGACCCAGCTTAATCTTTATATCGCACATCTTAAACAGGTAGAAAACATATATACTACTTGATAAAGAGTAATATTGATTAAATACATTACTTGTTCTTATGGCATACAATGCAGCTCAGTTTTAATGTTTAACATGAAGATCGTATAGCAATAGAAGTTTAAAAACACATTAAAATTATAAAATATGTTAAATAAATAATGTATGATTAATGTAGTACTTTAAAATGATTCTTCATATTGTCACACTCCTGGTTGTTTTCTTATAACTGTCATGATGAAGTTGTTTTGAAATGTACATTTTCACACATACGCCCAACTTGTTTACCTCCTTGTTTACCTCTGTAGCTGCCATCAAGGGAAATTCACAGCAATTTTCATCTGATGATCAGTTATCATAAGTTAAAAGTCATAAGTTAATTAATAAGAATAAGTTTATTTTCATGCCACAAACGTTAGACACCAGGAAGAGTCATTCTCGCTCCTCTGTTGATAAATCGTACACTTTCTGAACTTGTTGTGTTAATACGAATTTTTCACCTAATTCAGAAATACTCTCAGGTTTGAAAGTTAATCAGTTGCAATCGCTGTGTAACACGTTTAATTGAAGCTGGCAATCAACCAGGGGCTAATTAACCTGCCATCACATATCTATCAATTAATTAACCTGACGTGTGAAACCTTCAGTGCTGCTTCCTGCAGATAGAATTTATATCCAACAGGAATATTTTCTCCAACGCGGTTTGGCACCGATTTCCACATTCGTGATTTAAATTACGATGACTAACAAAATGCAAGATGGGTCTGAAAGAGGAGGGCGAGAGGAGGAAGAGATTATGTAAAGGAGAAAACGTGTGTCGAAGTGAGGAAGAGGAGGAGGTGAAGAAAGCAGCAGCTCATCTCCTCATAGGAAACAAAATATGGACGAACACTTCGTCCCACGAACAAGGCTCTGCTCTGTGGCCCCCTGGCTGCTGCCTGAGGGTATTACAGATGTGATACAGTGTGAGATCACTCTGTCTGTATCCATGTCAACATCTGAGTCCGTCCCCGGTGGTCGAACGGGTGGATCACATTCACAGAAAACTAGAGAAGATTGATACTCGTGAAAGATATCTAAGAACGTAGAGTGCTCCTCTACTTTTTGAGATTATCTCTGAATAAAGCTGAGTAATATATTCACTAGAATAAACATTACAAGTTGCCATAGTTTTTTATTTGACTCCAGTCATGCAGCATCTAAATCTGCCCTACATCAGCACTACATACACCCTAGTAATATAAACCATAAACAGTGTGTTATGATAATGTCATGGAAGTGAAATAGTGTCGAGATGCTGGAGATTCTCTTCAAGGCCCGTGTTTTAAATAGTTGTGTTTCTTGTCTCTACCTGAGCGGATCTGTCTCTCGCCGTCTGTCTCTCGTGTACAATGTGTCTCTGTCTCCTGTCTTCACTTCCATCTGCCTCCGTGCTCCTTTGCCCTCCGATATCAACACATCACTCCTCAGCTCAGTGGGAGGTTAACAGCATCCAACAGCATCTAAATAAAAAGAAACACCGTGGATCTTCTCGTCTTCTCTCACGTCGATCCGGTCTTTCTCTGGTGGATCCTTGTGATTTCTTTCCTGAAAAGGATTTTTTTCCGAAAGACAATTATTTTCCACAATAGCTGATATATAGTAATGAAGGTGTCTATGAGTGTCATCTAAAGCTCGTCACTATGTCCTTCATCATATTTAGCAGGAATAGTTGATCGAGAAAACACTGATTCAATTAAGGTTGTGGATGCAGGCTTTTCTTCCCACTGTCTTTTAACATTGAAGGAAGGTGTTTTTTGAAATGTTTGTTGATTTCTCAGAGAATAATTCACGGATCTTGATGTAAAAAAATCTGGCATGTTTATGTCCCTGATATATGAATTTGTGTAGTTTGGTGCAGATCTAAATAAAAACTACTGATTTTAAATGTAGTTGCATAAAGGGGCACTTTGGGGGAAGTCTGGATTCGTTAGTGTCATTTTAGTTTCTTGGGTAAATCATGAAAACACCAAATCTCCCAATTTTAAAGAAACTTTTTCTTTTGTGGCCCAGCTACTTTTTGCGTAATCCTGCGAAGAGACAGAGAAATGAAAAATGAACAATGTCCAAATCAAACCTCACAAGAAGCTAAATGAAAGTGAGAGGTGGTGTGTGAACTCTCCTCATCAGTGCTCGGCTGTGGTCTGTGGTCACTGTGTCGTCTCCTGTAGTCGACGCCGCCTGTTCATTGTGTTACGCTTCACACACTGTCAGCAACAAACAAACAAACCCTGGTTACTGCTCCTGTCTGACGACGCATTACTGTAAACGCACCGTGAGACGTGTGGCGTGACGTTGTTTCACCCGAGTCCAGATAAGTGTAATTAAAGCTCAGCGGACCAGAGGATTCTCCGGAGAGCTTAGACGGAAATATTCCAACTGCATGTGGATTAATCCTCGTTTCTCCTTACTAAGCTATAAAAAAGTCGCAGATCTTTCAGGAGTCCGATTCGTCGCAGAGTCTTCACGTGTCCCGATGGGGGGGGGGGAAACTCCTAGGAAGTGAAGCCGGAGCAGAAGCTGTACTTTTGTTCATTTTGCACCGTAATGGAGGGAGACAGAGAGAAGTGTGAAAATGATGTCTGGCTGCTTTCCTTCCTGTGGCTGTAACAAAGATTGATGGAGTGTGTGTGTGTGTGTGAGTGAGTGTGTGTGAGTGTACATGAGTGTGTGTGTGTGTGTGTGTGTGTGTGTGTGTGTGTGTGCTCATATTGTACCTCATACCCCAGGAAGGTCACCTATCCACTTCACTGCCACAGACGGAGAGGATGAATGGCTGTTCACACACAAACACACATATACACACACACACCAGTTAACAAACAGCTTTATACGACTATTGAGCAACAGGAATTATTGACTGTGTGTGTGAATGAAATGAGCTTTTATTGCGTCTAAATAAAAAGCTCCTACTAGGTGGGTGAGCGATGGTGTTTTAAACAACACGTTCTCTCCAGTAACAGTTCCGGTGGATTCAGGTGTTTCTGAGCAGCTGTGAATTATCGCAGGTCTCACGTCCACTAATTGCCGTTTAATTTGAACCGAACTTTCATGCTGCGGACGCGGAGATGCTTAATTGTTGTCGTCGTGACCTCTAGTGTCACCGCCAGTTTGATCGATATATTCCAACCCTAATGACTTCTGTAAGAGTTTTAACAGCACGTTCATGCTCCCCAGTGGAGGAACCGTTTCCAGTTTGGATGATGAATGAACGCTCTGATCGAACTACTCTCTTCTCAATTAGGACGAGTTTAGATTCTTTGTATCCTGTGAGGAAAAAAGACGGTGTGACAACAGAATAAGAGACGAAAAGAGAAAAATAATTGACCTAACAGTAGACTTCTAGCCGAGCTGAGCTGGTGACGTAGCTGTGGGTCACTTCACAACAACCTTTGGTCCGGACATATTAAAGTAACAGGTGTGAAAAGTTCAACTAGACAAGTGGTCTCAGTCTGGATCAAACTGAATTATGGTTCACTTTATTCTTTTGGGACAGTTGGGACTTTCGAACCCTTCACTGGAAGTTAAATCTTTTGCCTCCATGAGGAATTGACGATGATTTGGCCCATTGGAACCAGTGTGGAGTACTGTCAGTAGTACTGTAACGTTTGTACTCTCCTGTGTACAAAAACTCACAGCTTGTACTCTTCTGCTTTATCTCCCCAGGAATTATCACAGGTAAACAGCCTAATTCTACGCCCACTATAACATAATGATAGTGACAGTGCAATGAACTAAATGAAAGAACAGGTTCATTCATTTTCTCTCCATTCAAACCACAGATTAAAGCCCAACTGACGTCTCGCGTACGTCAGACACACACGTCACCTGCAAGGACGACAACAGAAAAACGAGCAGGACTAAAGTGTCTTAATCTTTAGAAATCAGACTCTTGTAATGTACAAAGAAGAATTAAATGTTGTGCACAGAGAACACCAGAATAACGATGCATCTATTGGTGCAGGTTTATTGTTCCCTTTGTGTTTCTCATTCAAACTGCGTCATTTTATAAAAGCTCTGTGCCACATAAAGTTGCTAATATGAAAGCTAATGAGTTTTCTGATGAAAAACAAAAGTGTGTGTATATGTGTGTGTGTGTGTGTGTGTGTGTGTGTGGGCGCCAAATGGAACAATGAGATACAGACAAGGTCGATGAGCTTTAATGAGCGTTGAATGAAAGAAGGATGATGAAATAGAGGTGGAATGCAGGTGGAATGTTTTTTCTACTTTGAAACATAATGTGCCTCCGCTGTTGTACTGATGTAAAATCTCTGCAGAGATCATCTCACTTCACGCAGCTTCACCTGGAGGACTCGTAGCTGTCGGGGGACAAGCGGTAAAAGGACAAGTTGAGATAAACTTCAGTGAAGCAGTTTCATTATCGTCCCTGCTGATGTTCCTTCAGTCCTCGGCTGAACCTCCTGCTGGTTTCGGCTTCAAATGTCACACCAGCATTAAGGTTTCATAAAGAGCCCATTTAAGTTGAATGGAAATCGCTGTGGTGGCTGAATTCTTCACACAAAAAAAGGGGGGGAGGGAGTTAAGTGGTGCTTTGCTGTAGAGTTCAACATTAAGGCAGTGGAATCATTCTGTCATCAGCCGCAGTTTTTAAGAAAGAAAGAGAGTGGAACTTGTGGAAGATGCTTTCTTATTAACTGGTCAGGCACAGCATCAGTTTCTAACCAGGCGCTGGAATCACTCTGTTTATCAGCCTCAGTCTTAAAGAAGGAGAGAGACGGGAGGAAGCTTTCATATGAACTTTGCTGCACCGTCCAAGTTCTAAACTTTCCTCCACTTGATGAGAAACAAAAGAGAAGTCACCGCATCACAGAATTCCCTGTACGACCTACTTTTCAAGGAAACGTTTAGATTTTTAAATCATTGCTTAAGACATTTTTTTTATTGAAAAGCCTTTTTATACGTGAGTTTTCTTTACAAATATTGTTTATATTATTTTCCTTAAAATTATCTTTGGAACTTTGGTTTTGTCTTGTTTGCTCTGTTGTGTTATTCCTATGTATTTTCTAACGCACTATGTCACCTTGTTTAGCTAAGTGCCGTATAAATTAAGTTGGTATTGTACTTATATGTATAATTTAATTAATATTAATATTATCATTACTACTACATCTCAGTTCTGTTAGTGTGTTAGAAGTTTGATGATCATATCCTGCACGGTAAGGACAGAGACAGACAGACAGACAGACAGACAGACAGACAGACAGACAGACAGACAGACAGACAGACAGACAGACAGACAGACAGACAGACAGACAGACAGACAGACAGAGAGACAGAGAGACAGACAGACAGACAGACAGACAGACAGACAGACAGACAGACAGACAGACAGAAAGACAGACAGACAGACAGACAGACAGACAGACAGACAGACAGACAGACAGACAGACAGACAGACAGACAGACAGACAGACAGAGAGACAGACAGACAGACAGAGAGAGAGACAGAGAGAGAGAGAGAGAGAGAGAGAGAGAGAGAGAGAGAGAGAGAGACATATAGACAGTTAGGCAGACAGACAGACAGACAGACAGACAGACAGACAGACAGACAGACAGACAGACAGACAGACAGACAGACAGACAGACAGACAGACAGACAGACAGACAGAAAGACAGACAGACAGACAGACAGACAGACAGACAGACAGACAGACAGACAGACAGACAGACAGACAGACAGACAGACAGACAGACAGACAGACAGACAGACAGACAGACAGACAGACAGACAGACAGACAGACAGACAGACAGACAGACAGATAGACAGACAGGCAGGCAGGCAGGCAGGTAGGCAGACAGACAGACAGACAGATCCCTTCCACACTTGTTCAGATCCACAGGGTGATAACCATTAGCAGCCCCACATCTCACAGCTGCTGATCGCCCTCACGCTCGCCCTTCAAGCAGAAAGTTGGGGCTTTAATTTCATAGTCACTAGTCAAACACAGAGAGAGAGGAAACAGGAAACGGGCAGAGAACCACGTGATCTTATTTCCACAGACAAAAGAACCGGAGAAAATGAGAGAAAAACGTCAAGCTGAAGCATCACAGAGGTTCGGAACATTTCAAACATTGAAGTATAATGGACATCGACAAATGAAACGTTTCTTCTTTCTGATTAAATTCATTTTTCTCTAAACATTGCACATTACTCCCGACCGTGAAAGCTGATAGAGTAATCCTCTCAGCCCTGGTGAGATGAGCAGCAGACGGACGGCGTGCTGCAGGTTCGTTAGTGCGACCGCTCGATCAGGTGACGAGTGGTTGCTCGGCGCCGTGCATCAGAGCCGCTGCCGGTTCCAGTCACTGGTAACTGCTGCGTCCTGTCGCCGGGCGAAACAAAGACTCTGAGCTACGTCCCTTACAAAACACATTTCCAGAGCTTTGCACTCATGAGCTGATAAATGAATCCAGTAGAACATACAGTCGTCGTTTTCAATTTCGGCTCATTGCTCTTTAAATTCTATTCACTGTCTATATACTAAATAAAAGAAAAGCCACAAAGTGAATTCCATATATTGTTTGAATCGATCAGATACGAGTCTCGTTTATTTTTCTTTGCGGTTTCCAAAGGGACCAAGAGCTTATCTGTTATTTAATTGTTATATTTTAATATTATAATATATCTGGGTTTGTGCCTCAATACTTGATGAAGTACGACATGAAGGACAAAGTACAAAATGTTCTCAAAAGTTACTAGTTTTTAAAAGACACAATGATTCCACACTGGGACTAAACTGGTTTGGTCGAGTGTTGTGAATGGGATCACGTCCTTGTCACTGGTGCAGGATGAAAACATTCATGTATCAACTTGTGAGATTTTAAGAAGTTTCATTGTCGATCGTGTCTTTTCTGACAATTGGTCTTACTTTTTACAGACAAACAAAACCAAATCTCACTTTGTGGTTAAACATGTTGTGATCAGTCACATTGCATCAACAGAAAATCTGAGGTCAGGGCTGTACTTTTTCAATATTAGGTCCATTATCATATTATTTATTTGTATATTCGCACTTTAAAGCTCCACAAAAGGTTAAAAACACAAATAAAAAATGATGTATTAAATGATCAAGTAACATTCATTAAAATTCGACAGTGACATGTAGGTATTTGCACAGCTTTGCTTCCTCTGCAGAGAAATGTTCTATCTTTCCTTCACTGGCTTTCAAAGGGAATGGAAGATGACACTGGTTTATTACCAGCTGCACTGATCACACGGCCGTGATTCCTCAGGAGACTTTAACACAACACTCTCCCACAGTGCATCTACCACTGCAACCTTTTCTCTCTCCCACCGTTCAACCAGCAGAAGAGGATTAGGCCCCGCCCCTGCATGCACTCACTCCATGCACTATAGATGATGCACTGAGACGGTTAAAAGACGAGCCCGTGGCCTCCTGCCCCCCCCCAGCGGTGTGTCTTTTTGGAAGGGGTTAGCGTCTCTCAGCCACCGGTCACCTTTACTCCTGAGGGACTGATGGAGGACGTTCCCTCCCAGCAGCCGCCACGTCTTATTACCCACAGTGCACCAGTGCGACGGCACAAGCCACAACACACACACTGCTAAACGGCTCGACCCGAGGCTCCCTCTTATCTGGACACAGATAAATGTGTGTGTGTTTGTGTGTGTCTGTGTGTGTGTGTTTCTTGTGTCAGGTCAGGTTTTTCCTGAGCTGGAGCAGCACACACGTGTACGATCAGAGACGCCCGGTTTGTGTGGTTGTTGTTGCCTTGATGGCAAAATGGAATTGCTCTCACAGCATCTGCTCTATAAATAGAAATATTTGATACGGTGGAGAGCTGCAGTGAGTTTAAGCTTTAATTTTCGCCCGTGGAAACCCACTAATGGAACATAAAGTAGGAAACGCCTGCTGATCAAGCTGTAAACGGCTGCTGCACTTTTCCTCCTCGACTCTTTGCTGGAGATGTGGGATCGTTCCTCCCTCGGCAGCACAGACCTGCACACGTGACGGTTCATTAGCAGGACCGCACCCCCCCCCCCCTGTTTGCTGCTGTTTGCATGTGGTGCACAGGTGACTGGAGGTCAGACTGAAGGTCACGCTTCAACCATCGTAGGAGTAGGGTGTGTGTTGTGTGTGTGTGTGTGTGTTCCAGATGTGAGGGTGCTGCAGATGAGAGAGAGAGAGAGAGGTGCAGAGCTCGCACCATACATAATGGATGAGAGAGCGATGCAGAGCGAGCAGAGAGCCAGCACCTCTGGGCCCGTGCACGTGTGCATGTGCACGTGCACGCCTGAGACAAAGCGAATTTAGCAAAAAAAAAAACTGGTAGAACGAGCGGGAGTCAGAAACGGAGACGTGCAGGTTGTTTTTTCGTTTCCTAGGAAAGAGTAATAATGAATAATGCCGACTGATACTGACGCTGCTGTTTGTGTTCTCAGATATCGATGAGTGTGCCGAGCGCCTGATCGACTGCCACAACCACTCCCGCTGTGTCAACCTGCCGGGCTGGTACCACTGTGAATGCAGAAGTGGTTTCCATGACAATGGCTCCTACCTGCTCGATGGAAGCTCCTGCATCGGTGAGCATATAAACCGAAACTGAAATCCTCCTTCACGCTGCCTGAGAACACCTCGGCCTCCGAGCCTGCTCCGCTCTCCTCTCCTCTTCCTCCCTCTCTTTCTCCCTCTCCGTCCAATTACTCAGGAATTGAGAAAGCTGCCATTCCCTCACGCCTTCTTTCACTTCTCTTTTCAGGGTCTCCTCTGTGATCACTCCATCACCTCCATTTGCCTCATTTATACTGAGTCTAGTATGTGGACTGCGATACGAGTTAACACACAAAAACAGACGCACAGTGAAGGAGATATAGAGAGTAACATCCAGCTTGTGTGTTTCTGATGTCAGAAGTGTTGATGAAATATAGAACATGAGTTTACAGTTAAAGGCCTGAGAGTAAAACCAGGTATTAACTTATCGCTGCTCCCGTTTGAATGGATAAGAAAGAGACTTAATATGAAAATACACTGGATTCAGGCTCCAGTATCTGGTTCTGGTGACAGGATATAGAACCAGAGCTTCTTCATTAACGAGCAGCTGAATCAATCATGTTTTTATCTAATTGTAGCGTCAAATAACCAATTGAAAACAAACCGCCTATCAGGTGCACTTCAACACTTTTATATATCGTGGAAAAGTTGCAAATATTTCTAAAGATGGATCAACAAAAGTTTTCTACCATACAGAAATGTCCAAATTAAAACAATTTGCTTTACATTTTATGAGATTTATTAAACGTTCACTTTTTAAATATCTGACAAGAAAAACTGATGGAACATTTTTAAAGGCACCTGTGGACTGCATATTTAATTTCCAACAGATATTAAATTTCCATAATTCTTACCTATTGGGAGCAATTTTTTTAATGTGCTACTCTGTGAATCTGTTAATGTGCTATTACACATTAACAGATTCACGCAACCGAGTTTTAAGCCGAACAGGTTTTTCTACTGCTCTGATTTTTCTTATTCTGAAAGAAAGAGAGAAATCAGTTTCTGCAGCGACTGTCACTCCCACAGCCAGACGTTTGTTCTGCTGCTGTCAGATAAAAGTTTCAGGACTCTGTGAAAAGCTGGAGTCGACTTCAACCTCGTCTGGCACTTGCCAAACGGACTCGTTTTAAATAGTCTGATGAGCCTGATCTGATTTGAGCTCTTTTGAAAAATCTGCTGTTGTTCCACTTGTCATCCTGACGGCTGCGACCGCTTGAATGAATTCACTGAAGTCATAGACAATGTCTGGATGAAGATTTCACACAAGTATCTTATGTTTATTGAACTTAATTCAAATGAAGAGAGTTTAAAAATGAGGATCCTGTTGAGTCCTGATACATCTTTACCTTGGTCAGGACAGAAAGAGCAAGTAGCTGCTGATTTGGTGATTTCAAAATATCTTCTTACCAACAATCAACTGTTTAGTCTGTAACATGAAGATATGACCTGAAATATGAAGGCATTTGTAATATTTTTACAATAAGAATTACATGAACTGTGAGAGTTTTGCCATGCCGGTGGTTTTCAGAGGCGGTAGTGCTGCGGTGCTTTGAGCTAAATGCTGGTGATGTTTCCAATAACAAACACATTCTATAAATACAGAGCGAAAACACATCTCCTCTTCTTCCCACTCAACAGAAAAATGAAGCTAAAATATCGTGTGTATATATAAGCAAGAGTCTGTGCAGTTGTAATTGTAGATTTTTCGCAATAGTATCAAGATCTCACCAGCCAATCAGGATGTTTTTTTATAGCATCAATTAAAATCAGACTTAGCCCTTTGACAAACATCAGTGTGATAAGAACCAAAATTACAGAAACCAATATTATTTAACGGTTCATAACTTTCTGCCGACACGAGAGCAGGAGCTCGAGATAAATAAATATCCCTCAACCGATCAAGGGGGCGGCAGGAAAAACTCCGAAATGATTTTCTTTCCCCCATCCAGCGCCTCTGGATAATATCAGGAGAATATCCGTAGTTCACTTCATGTCTGAAAGCAGCTTTATAGCAAGAACAGAGGTTTGGTGGAGTGGGAATGAGAGATCAGAAAGAACTCTCTGCTGGGTGTAAAATCTGAATCTGCGCTCCTGGCTATTAGAGGTTTGCAGCTCACTTCTGTTGATGGGGGGAGCTGTCGTCAGCTTTCAGTGACAGGAAGTGTAATCGACTACAATCGTCTCCAGAGTCACGGTCCAGAATCGAGCCTGAGCCACTTCTCTGCTGTGGTCAGCCATTTCATTTTCTTTAAATTCTTAGTTTCTCCCCCACAGAGGTAAACACATTCGATTCCTCTGTGATGCTAAAGTCACATGTTTCTTTGCCCTTTGACACATTCGGCTTTGGGTGATAGAACCAGCTTGTGTAAGTGTAAAAGCCTTTTTAACAATGTTCCTGCTCCTTGTTTCTCTCTGTCATCATTTCCATGTGTTAATCGACAATGTGCATATAACACATGGATGGATTTCATTATATTAATGTTTAATTTATTCCCTTTTATTCCAAATATTACTTTCCTAACAGTGTGTATCCTAGTGTGTGTTGTTGTGTAGTTCAGCTCTTTAACTAGACAAGTGCACGTAGCGGTGACAGTGTGTCTGCATTAGGCTGGAAGCCAACGTGGGAAATAAGTACGAATGACAGTTTAACAGGAGTTCTTCTCCAAGATATCTGTCACCAGTCAAATCAAATGGGAAAAGCTGCATTTTGTTATAAAACTCCCGGCACAGAGTTGCAGCTTTTAAACCCACAACTGCAAGTTGGTCCCAGAGAACGAGGGATGAGAATTAGTGAGACAGGAGCAGATGAAGGTCTGTGTGTGTACGTACTGTAAACCGGTGATTGTGTTTATAATTACATCTGTCACAGAAAGAGGTTCGGTGCTCGGGTCAGGTTCTGAAATGACTTGATGCAATAAAAAAACTGGACACCACGAATACATTTTATTGAAGCTTGATGCATTATTGTGTGTTGTGTTCTCATCGCTTTCTTGTGTGTCGGTGTGTGTGTATATGTAGTGCATTAACTTTTCTTATTTAGATTTAACCAATCTGTGTTTATAAAGAGCTTTTCTAGTCTTGATTAACACTCAAATCGCTTCACAGTACACTTTTAAACTCTCAATCATTGTCAAATACCCTTATTACAGTATAGAAAAGTTATTATTGCCAGACTGAGGTGCATACAATGCATGTGCAAGGTGTGTTTCACTCCTCCATCGTTTTTTATGTGTTTCAAACCCCTCTTCACTAGCAGGGACCAGATTTAACAGTTTATTGGTGGTTTTGTAAAAAGAGATGACGAAGGATACTTGAGTCTCGAGCCCCATTTTGAGTAGGGAAGCATTTATTGAAACTCATGTGAACACGGTGCTGTGTTCGATTTGTTGTTGTGCATCAACGCAACAAGTTCTTTTTCTTACAATAATAATTGAGGTTACTCTGTTTTCTCATGCTGGATTTTGATATTTCCTAAGTTCTGCCTTGCTGCATTGCAATACATGCGACTATATTCTGTTGCGTTGTGCTCCCTTGCAGATTGTGTTGTGCTGGAAACCGGAGCAGCTGCAAACATCTGCCGCTTTTCTTTATTGCTGCACGCGCTGCGTCTAAAAAACATGTTTATTATCCCTCGTGCTTCAGGCAGGGACAGGTGGCTTTAATAAACAGACTGTGCACAAAGATGAGGATAATACACCATAAACTCCCAGTGTCTCCCAGCACGACACAGCGAGTGCATCATCCCTCCCTCCCTCCCTGAGATGTACATGACCTTTCCATATGTGCTGCCTGCAGACAAGCCAGGGAAACATCATTTCAATTCTCAAATACTGAGCTTTCTGCCGCCTTCTAATTACCAACATCTGTCAGAGGGATTTATTTGTTTAGTCTCGTCTGTGTGCACACAAAGAAAGATGTGGTTGTGTACATGCACTGCAGGATTAGTGCTTTCATATTTGTACCCGTGCGTGTAGGTGTGAGGGAAAGTTTTTCATATGGT
Source organism: Limanda limanda (assembly GCF_963576545.1). NCBI lineage: Eukaryota > Metazoa > Chordata > Actinopteri > Pleuronectiformes > Pleuronectidae > Limanda > Limanda limanda. Next base: position 7,821,102 of record NC_083638.1, on the reverse strand, counting down.
TGCTGGCTTCTCTCGGGGCTTTTTATGTTTGGTTGTAAGTCGGTCGTTCCCAGCCGACGTGTAAAGAGTTCTAAAGAGCAGCAGCAGCAGCTCGGTGAGCGTAGCATGAAGAGCATTAATCCCTCACCAGCCCAGGAACAGTGTGTCTGACTGGATGATGGGGATTTCATTTACTGTATGCAAATAGTCTTTCGCGGGCACAATAAATTCCTGGCCGAGCTGTTTACCTCTCGCTGAATCCTGCAAACTTGATACTGCAACCAATTAGAGTGTGTGTGTCAGGGTGTGTTGTTGTGTCAGAGTGTGTTGTTGTGTCTGGTGTGGCCGAGGCACCGACCACAAACTCATGTCCACTCAGAGCAGGACGGCTCGGATCAGAGGCTTTAGACACTTTGTAAGTGAGGGAACCAAATCGGTAGAGAGATCAAAATTGGCCAATAAGATCCTTCAGTGTCGTCATTCACCAAAATGCTCTGATATGGAAACTTTTACTGTATTTTAAAGAGTTACAACTGGAAAAAGATGCATTTACATTTACATTAATTCAACTTTTTATCCCTTGTTGACGTTTATGGTTAAATTGCAAAATATCGAGCAACATTCCGTTGTCATGAGATCTTGGTAACCGTAGCTGTGGCTCAGGATGAAGAGCGGGTCGTCCACTAGCCTGAAGGTTTGTGGTTTGATCCCTGCTATACTGATTCTGCATGTTGAGGTGCCCTTGGGCAAGATACTGAACGCCCCAAAGTCGCCTGTCCCCACCGGCAGTGTGTGACTGACGTGTGATAGAGAAAGTGCTGCACTGTGTAAATGGGTGAATAGCAAAACTGTACTGTAAAGTGTTTTGAATGGTCACCAGCTAATATGTCTGTATCGGAAAATTGTACTCCCTTCTATCAGTATCGGCATGTATTCATATTCTACTTCAAATCAGTAGAATAAACTAACATTTGATAATGAATGTTCATTAACAGTACGACAGACAGAGAGCTGTGGAAGTAAAGCTTCTCAGCCTCCAGAGTTTCTCCATCTCAGCCGACTGCGTGTAAACTCGATTTGTCGACCGAGTTTCTCTCAGCGTGAGGGCACAGCCGGAGTTAAACAAACACAAACATGAATTCCAGTTTATTTATTTGTATGATTTAGTTTTGGGGTTTTTTCTTCTTCTCCGTGGCGTTGTTGGCCCGGCCCGCTGCTCTCGTGGCGTGGGCGTGATCGATGTCTGCCGGCGGGGGAGCAGAGCTGCTGTCGGAACCGGGACTTTGGTCTTTTCTCACTGTGAACAGTTCACATTTTAGTGCGGATGAAAGGGAGTTAAACGTCAGGATGTGATGAACAGGTAGAGACGGAGCCGGTTCCACCTGGTTTCCTGAGCGGCACTGATAGAGAGGAGCGAAGGGAAAGATGCTGACTCAGCAGATTCCTCCTTTCCTCTGATTCTTGTGTTTGATTGATGGGGCTGAAGCTGCGACGCCAGTTTTCATTTCCTTTTGTTTGGCTTAGGACAGACAGATATGTGTGTATATATATATATATATCTTAAAATATGTTTTTTGGACTGGGAAAAACAATTCAATAATATTATTCACTGTCAAAACCTGAAATGTACTGATGTGTGCAGTATTTCTCGGAGTGCAGTGTTTATTTTGCTCTGCACAACAAGAAAGAGGGAAAACTACACACATTAAATTGAAGAGACGTCACCTGATCTGACCACAACAACCTGAAACGTATACTTATCCATGCATTATTTTAATCCTGCTCATTATTTTGTGCAGATATAATATCACACTTGAATTCGACCTGCAATCTCACCAACAGTGGAAAAGGCGATGAACCAAGTGGGAGGATGGTTTTAACCACTGAACCATAATGGTTTTCATTCTCTTAACAGCTGTGAAGAGCCATTTAAACCACTTCACTTTCAAATATAAAATATCATGTTGGATGAGATGTGATCCTCAATACGAGAGACTAAGAATACCACTTTGAGTATAGAAGTACTTTGTTCAATAATGTAAAAATAATACCATCTGAGAAATAGCAAGGTTGTGTAATTGTTCACTTTGTACATTCTTTGAAATATAAAGTGTACAAATTGGATATTCTTGCTTGGCTGAACACTTTGTGATTTGTTCCTGAGAAATGTGTATTTATATTGCCAGTATATACAGAATTAAATGACATTTTTTATTTCACCATTCAATCTATAGTCGTTATCGATTGTTTGCTTTTCATGTTGCTCATTGGTCCAGAGTCGTAGCTTTAACTTTGACTGAGAAACGATATTCATGTGGATTCATGTTCATATAAAACGCAGTTTTATTTACGATAACAAACGCAATAAACAATTTAAAGAAACGCTGGCTCGCACTGTTTGTCAGGCACACAACTTTGCTGCCAGTCAGACTGTGACAGAGTGTGTGTGTGTGTTTGTCTGTGTGTGTGTAAGAGAGAGAGAGAGAGAGGAACAAGGAGGGGCTGAGCAAATCAATTCTCTGAGCACAGCTCTACAATCAAATAAGATGTCAATCGTGTAAAAATTGTAAACATCACACAAATAGCTTGTGTTGCAGTAAATGTTGATGTTGTTGTGTTGAGTTGTCACAAGGAAACTGAAGCAGGTCAGATAAAGTCATTTGTGTAGGAGGTTTTTCAGAGCTGAGAGAATGTGTCCGGTCAAAATACATGTTTATTAATATCACAAGATAAAGTTTTATCCCAACATATTCGTAGAAATGAGAAATATTGATAGAGATATATGTATATTCTGCTGAGAGCTATTTGTGAAATTCAGCTCAATTATTGTGTAAAATGGACAAAATAACAATTTAAATTGGGACCAAAAGTGTTGAGCTGTGTCGTGTAATTTGTCAGTAATTTGAGAGGCAAACATATTTTTTGTTTGCCAAACTAATGAAGGTTCCGTGATTCTAAGAGCGAAATATAAAACAAATGAAAATAAAGTAAACTAAGTGTTTGCTTGTTTGCTTTTGTGTTTTCCCTCCTGCTTCTAAACTGACAGGACTGGGAAGCACCCAGTTTCCCTCCGTATGCAAAGGACTAATCAGTGGTAACTTGCTCTTTGTCTCCCAGACGTTGACGAGTGCAGTTTGCAGACACACACCTGCTGGAACGACAGTGTGTGCGTGAACCTCCCGGGAGGATACGACTGCGTGTGCACGTCCGGGCCGGGCTGCAGCGGCGACTGTCCACAGGAAGAAGGAATCAGACGCAACGGAGAAGACTGGAAACCCAGCTTCGACCGCTGCGCCATCTGCTCCTGCAAGGTACAGAGGAGGAAACATGTTATATACAGTAAATATCACATGTCCTGTAGCTCGGCTGCTTATGTAGAGTAGAGAATACGTTTGTCAAGTATCATAGATTGTTTATAAAGATGGACGACAGATCAAAAGCACGAGATGATACAGTCTCTGATGTGAATATGAAAAAGAAAATGTGAGACATACAAATGCAAAGATGTTTTTAATTTACGTAATTCAACTTTTAAGTCGTACAAATGTCCTGTTTTTCTGCAACAGAGAAAAATTCAAACTTTAAATTGTCCACTTCCGTGTCTCCAAACCGTCTGATACTCAATCGCTTCCTATAATAGGAGCAAGTATCAGTCCATCAGTTCACATTATTTTTCCTCTATGGAATATTAAATGCATTTTATATTCAAGAAAACCCATTAGCAGTGATGAGCCAGGTTAAGTTGACAAGCTTTCAATATACTCACTGTTATCACACACACACACACACACACTCGCACACACAGACAGACACACACACAGGTAATTGACTGTCGGGGTGGATGTTGCTGACATATCTCTGAATAGTTTTTCAACCAAAAACACAAATATCAGCCGTTCCCCAGAGAATAAATATTCTCTGGCAAATATTTGTGACAGTTCACCAACTCGTGTCTGTGCTCAGGACTCAGGCCGAGGCGGGGGGGGGGGGGGGGGGGTTGTGTCTGTTCAGATCTGTCTGTTCAGAGGCGAGAAACAGACACGGAGGGTTATTTTGAATAGAATGAGTTTAACACAGTAAATACAATCAACATGAGTTATGACATTTTACTTCGACACTTAAAAATGTCCAAATTACTTTAACCTTTACATTTCTCAGTCATAACGTCTGGAGACTGTGTAAATTGTTGCCAACATGCTGGTTTGGTGATGAAAGACCTTTAGCGATCAGCACGGCACCGTTTCAATGGCAGAAGAACAATTATTTCTTTAAATGGAAGAAGTTTAAGTGACACAGACACAGATTTAAAGGAATTCAAGAGACGAGGCTGGAAACTTTAAATCAAGCCGTATTCAGGTTAAATAGACTGAAAAAAGCAAATTGTTTACCAGCTTTAAATTTGTAACACACAACTTAAAGTTACAAAGTTAGAAGAACATAAATAATAACTTTAATTTGAGAAAACCTGATTACTTCTGCCAAGGATGACGCTTGGTGGAAAGATGCATTATGGGTCAGGAAAGAAGGAATATCATTTTGATGCAGATCATTGAATTTGTTTTGGGATTATTCATGGAACTATAAGTTCTATTGACTTTAAATTTAGTTTCATAAAGGAACTGTTCATATTTCTGGAAATTCGCTCGACTCTTGTGCTGCTCTGGTTAATTTGTGTGTTGCTAATTAACTAGGGCTGGGCAAGTTAACTCGTTTCAATGGAGTTAACTCGATTAATTATTTTATCTCGCATTCACTCAGGTTTGATTATTTATTGTTTTATTGTGAAAGTCAGGCTTTTATTTTGTGAAAGTCTGTTGCTGACTGCTGCAGAACAGGAAAAAAGAAAATAATTGGCGGATAAACAATCGAGTTAACTCATCACTTGAGTTAACTCGATTAAAACGAGTTAACTTGCCCAGCCCTATAATTAACGTATTTTTAAAGCTGATAAACATTTTCTTTTGTCATGTGTAGATAAGGTTTTACCTTTTTACAAAAATGGAACGGTTAGAAAAACAAACTTCTTTGAGGAAAAAAAAACATCTTCTACAGAATCTTTCCTCCAAATTCTCCGGCGAAAACCAGTCACATTGAATAATAATAATAATATTACTAATAATGAAAACACAGAGTCATCAGATTCATCATTGCAGAGTCGTCCTCACAGTTGCCGTAAAACCGCTGTAATGATGTCGTTTTAGAAATCACAACAGTGCAGCATTAGCATTCCGAGCTGTTCTTACTTCTGCCGTTAAAATGAACCGTCTGTCATCGTACATCCTGCCAGCTCGGCGGCAACTGGCAGTAATTTCCCAGCGAGTCCAGGGCCGGAGCTGTAAAGACCAAGGCCGTGGTTATTGCCGCCCTGGGACTCGGCGGTTACTGTAGCAGGACAATATGCATCGATAAAAAATTGGCTCTGAATTGCCCTTTTAATGGTATGCAGAATGATTTTATGGCCCCCATACATTTTCTAACAGCCATTTTATGTAACGTTTTTACATCTCCATTACAGCGCGGTCCCCAGGCCAGACAGGGCTGCCTGGGCTGAGTAATATGGTCCATAAAGTTTTTCTCCGGGTACAGACGGAGAGCCAGGGACACGGTGACGGGAGAGAAAACTCACCGAGACCTCAGACTCAGACTTTGAATTCCAGCGCAGATTCCAAACGTCTCGACACATTTCTCTGCTTCATTCACAGATTCCAACAATCTGCAGTTAGAGAAATGGAGGTTGGAGAGTTGAGAGTTGTTTACTGGCCTCCAGGAAGCTGCCTGAACATGCAGGAGTGTGAACAGCTTGGGTTCGAGGTTTAAGATGTTCACCGTGATCACATCTCACATCTTTAAGATCCTGATATTGTGCTTTTTTGTTTATTAGATTCTTTTTAAATATAGTATTTAATGTTTTGTCCAGAATTGTACGTTTTAAGTTGAAAAGACTTGGAGACAAATTGCCGGACATTAGGAACAATTTTATTTATATAGCTCATTTTATTCTCAACTTTTCATAACCAAATTAGGTTAATAAGGCCCGTGTAATATACAATTCTTACTCTGAGTATAAAGTAGCAAACTTACAGAGATACCAGGTCGGTTAGTTTGATCTGTATTTCATTTCTTGAGGTGTATTTGGATAAGGAACAGAATATTTAATATTAAAATATATAAAAATGACAGTTAGACTAACTGGAAGGATTCGCTGCTGTTGGAGTTTTAAGTTTTGAACTTTTTAAGACTCAATGAGAGTGTCGGTGCCACACATGACCGACCTCTGCTCCCTGACCTCTGCTCCCTGACCTCTGTTCCCTAACCTCTGTTCCCTGACCTCTGTTCCCTGACCTCTGCTCCCTGACCTCTCCTCCCTAACCTCTGCTCCCTGACCTCTGTTCCCTGACCTCTCTGCTCCCCAACCTCTGCTCCCTTACCTCTGCTCCCCGACCTCTGCTCCCCGACCTCTGCTCCCTTACCTCTGCTCCCTAACCTCTGTTCCCTGACCTCTGCTCCCCAACCTCTGCTCCCTGACCTCTGCTCCCTGACCTCTGCTTCCTAACCTCTGTTCCCTGACCTCTGCTACCCAACCTCTGCTCCCCGACCTCTGCTCCCCGACCTCTGCTCCCCGACCCTGCTCCCCGACCTCTGCTACCCAACCTCTGCTCCCCGACCTCTGCTACCCAACCTCTGCTACCCAACCTCTGCTACCAGACCTATGCTCCCTGACCTCTGCTCCCTGACCTCTGCTCCCTGACCTCTGCTCCCCGACCTCTGCTCCCTGACCTCTGGTCCTCTGTGTTGCAGGACGGGCAGACGTACTGCAGACGGAGACCCTGCGACTGCGGCGACCCGGACGAGGATCTGTTCTGCTGCCCCAGCTGCGACAACCGGCCCAGCAGTCAGTGCCTGGAGCAGAGCGGCCGCTCCCTGTACCGCAGCGGAGCGTCCTGGACGTACGGCTGCCAGCAGTGCCGCTGCATGGTCTGTGCACAGAAACACTCACACACGTTCAAACCAAGCAGAAATAAAAGTCTGACCTTCATTTGAAATCCCAGAGTGTTGTTATAGGAGCGGCTGACGTGAGAGAAAACAAACATCTCAGCTCAGAGCTTTGCTGCTCGGCTCAGATAATTACCAGCCGCTCTAATTAGAGACGTGGCAACAAATCAGTGTGTGAGCTCTCACTCCGAGGGGGGGGGGGCGGATCAGCTGGCTCACACTCCTCAGGTAACATCTCCTCCAGCTCTCACTCTGTTCTCTGTTCTCTGTGCCCGTGCAGGAGGGCGAGGTGGACTGCTGGCCTCTGCTCTGCCCCGGGCTGGTGTGCGAGTACACGGCGGTGGCGGAGGGCGAGTGTTGCCCGCGCTGCGTCACCGACCCCTGCCTGGCCGACAACCTGTCCTACGACATCCGGCAGACGTGCCAGGACCCGGCCGGCGTCGCCCGGCTCAGCGGGGACACGTGGCACATGCCCAACTCCGCCTGCACCACCTGCCAGTGCAAGGTAGGCCGGAGCCACAGCAGCCACAGCGGAGGACTGATTCAGTTTTGATTTAAACACTTTGTTTGGCTCATTTAATAATCAATCAAAAGCATTTAACACGATTAATAGAGGAGATATCAACTATAAATCCTTCCCCCTCCATGTGAGTGGATGGAATGAATCAAAAGTCAAAGATAACTTAGGGTGTCTGTCATGTTAGGTTGTTTTTCTAGTATCGTGTCTTGTCAGCAGTAGAGTCTCGTCGAAGTTGATGTTGAAAGAATTATCAGCGGACCCAGTAGTTACAAGTATAGTATTTATTACACAAGAGTATTACAGGTCAGGACGAGCTTCTAGAAAACTCGGAGATAACACACAGCGAATAAGTGAAAATCTGCTTTGCCTCTTGCAAGACAACGAGTTTTATTTGTGGAGGTAGGACCCCATGGGGAGGTGGGACCCCAAACACTAGAGATAACATGACATCACAAAACCGGGCCTTTTACCTAAATAAGGACATGTTTAGTATCTTGTATTGAAAGTCGTCTTGATTTTACAGTTCAAAAGAGTCTTCTCTGCGGGAGAGAGCTAACCGATAACACCTGGGATAGTGTTCAAAGAGTCTGAGAATTTGAGAATCAACACGACTAAGATGTCAAAATGTCATTGTATTTTATAACCATGCTCAGAAGATCTCTGGGATAAATATACTATACGAGCGTATTTCTTAAGTGTTCATGTTTCTGATAAGTTTGGTTTCAGTTAGTGTGTAAGAAAAGAGGGTTGTGGCGTGGGTTTAGTTTCCCACATTTGAGTCATATTTTTCATATTTTACCGGTAAAAATCATGACTCAGGCATTTGGGTCGTCTGTAAGGAGCCAGAACTACGACGTTCTTTTCAAAAAAGGTATCTGTGGAAAACAGGTGGAAAATACTAATCTAATCCAACTAAATCCTTCCTCTTCAGTGCATCTGTGTTATTATGTTTGTCTTAAAAAATCCTTGCAAAGGTTTTAGAGGAATCAAAAGTCAAAGATAACGTATGGTTTCTGTCATTTTCGGTCATATAACGTATTTCTTAAGTGTTCATGTTTCTGATAAGTTTGGTTTTAATAAGTTTGTAAGAAAAGAGGGACAAACATCTTGATCGACAGCTGAGACTTACTGGTGATTGGTCGAGCGCTTCTATCAGCAGGACCTCAGATTCTGAAGCCAAATATCGGCATTGACACAAGATGGAAGTGTTTACAGTCCATGGTTCATACCTGGAACTAGCCCACTGTAGTTTGTGATATGAAACTCTCAAGCAGTTACAGATCCAGTTCATGTTTATGTCTGTTTTGAATTCCCTCCGTACCCTCAGCATGTTTAATCGTCTATTTGAGCTGTTGGTTATGCAGCATATTCTTGGAGGTGGTAATGGGAAGCTAATGGGAGCTGGAGGATATGAAGAGTCGTCCTCGTCTGACACACACACACACAAACATCCGACTGTCACAGATGATGTAAGAGACGTTTGGTTTTCTAAAAAAGAACGAAATATGCAGATCAACTTGTCAGGAACACGTCACCATCACTCAGATCATCTCCACTAATTTAGCCGAATATGATCTGCTGCCAGTGGAACTCAGCCCGAAGCCCGATTCCACCAATTCATTCCTATTGAATATGCAAAGCTTCAAAAGCAGGTCACAGATCTGTAGTTTCATTTGAAAACAAGGCTCGACATTGTTCTGAAGTCAGGAGCAGCTGCAGGTTTCCAGTAAACATCAGTCGAACAAGAATCAACAGGGAATTTATGTATTTATTCAGCAACAGATTAATAATATTTGGGCCTGTGTGTGTTCACAGCAGGACTTAAACTGAACTGTTCCTGGTGATGACATGTCAATCAAACGTGTCACTTGAATGTTTATATTTCCAAAACTGTTTTGAGGAAGAGGAAATTCGGCTTTCGGATCTAGAGAAATATAGAAAAATTGGGTCGGACATTTTCCGAAGTTTGCGTTTCATATTTGATGAACATGGAAGAGGATTGTTTTGGATTAAGTAAATTCACAGCAACAAAGGAAAATGTGTGGAACAGTCAGAGATAGAGCAGCCGGACATGCCCGCAAGCTCTCAAATATCATCGTCTTCATCTTGGATAGCTTCTTCCTTGTTGAGCTCCTCAGTAAACATCACTCGAACAAGAATCAACAGGAATTTATGTATTTATTCAGCAGCAGATTAATATTTGGGCCCGTGTGTGTTCACAGCAGGACTTAAACTGAACTGTTCCTGGTCATGAGGGAACATGTCAATCAAACATGTCACTTGAATGTTTATATTTCCAAAACTGTTTTGAAGAAGAGGAAATCCGGCTTTTAGATCAAGAGAAATCTAGAAAAATTGGGTTGGACATTTTCCCGAAAGTTTGCGATTCAAATGTGAAGAACACGGAAGAGGAAGGTTTCGCAGGAGGCCAGACATGACCACTAGCTCTCAAATATCATCATCTTCATCTCCGATAGCTTCTTCCTACGTGTTGGGCTCCTCTGTTTCATCCAGAGATGTTTCTATTCTTCCAATTTCCTTCTTCCGGCTACAAGAAATCCCGTTAGAACCCTTCCTTCCTGTTGAGAATCGCTCCTCCTCCTTCCTCTTGACCACAGACGTGTCTTTACCCTTCAGGTGGTTTATGTGCAGAGCTCTTGAGGTATTGACTTCAGACGCCCTTTTCATCAGGGACCATTTGTCAGTGGTTCCAGTGGGAAGTGTGGCCCAGCGACAGTGAGCTCTGCTGATTAACCACACGGACCTTGTCTGTGGAAAAGACACATTTCTTTTTCAGATTTGTCACCGCTCACAGCCGCACGCCCTGAATCCTCTTCACTTCTGAGTGGCAGCGTAAATCTCCTGGATTCATTTCTCCAAAGCAAAGCAGACAATCCTGAAAATGACTAGATAACTCCGGTGGTCGGGTGGGGGGGAAACACAGTGTGTTGTGTAATGTGGGTCAACTGACTCCTGTGTTTTAGGCTCTGAAACGTAACATTCAACATGTGAATCTAACTTCATTTCACTTCTCTCCTGTCTTTTCCTGCTTCGCTGCTCAGAACGGGAACGTCTGCTGCTCGGTGGATCTCGACTGCCTTCAGAACAACTGAGTCTTTCCTCTTCCTCCTCCTCCTCTTCCTCTCACTACGGGACTGCCACACCCCCCCTCTCCCTCCTCCATCTGACGACTCTCCCCCCCGATTCATAAGACAGACTCACGCACACACACACGTGCATGCCGGTGTGAGCACAGAAGATACAAACACACACTGGACGAACTGGGGCACGGAGGCTGTGATTCTGAACCTTCAACAAGTGTGTGTGTCCATGTGAGTGTGTGTGTGTGTGTGTATGTGTGTGTGTGTGTGTGTGTGCAAGGCTCAGGAGAAGACTGAAGCCAGGTTGCTCTCACATCCGTCACTGTGGTGTTTGTGTGTCTTTGTGTGTTTTTTTACCATTTCAATACATGTCACATGCATTAAATTTTGGATCTGAACAAAGGTGCAGATCTAGAATTGTTGTATTATTTTCTTTAACATTGTGAGATAGGGTGTTTTGTTTTTGTTTTTTTATATTTTCACTTACATGAGGTTGTTAGCGAACATTTAGTGTTGTGCTAATGAACAATAATGCAATATTAGTGCAAAGGTAAAGGAAATTACCTTCAGCACTGACAATGTGGGTTTAGTTTCCACCTCTGCCACACTTGAGTCATGTTTTTCATATTTTACCGGTAAAAATCATGACCCTGGTATTTTGAGTTGTCTTTAAAGACCAAGAGCAATGACGTTCTTTTCAGAAGAAGTTTGAAGTCTCTGGAGAACAAGTGGAAAATACTTATCTAATCCAACTAAATCTTTCCTCTTCAGTGCATCTGTGTTAATATGTTTGTTTAAAAATATCCTGCAAAGGTTTTAGAGGAATAAACAGAGCTTCACTTCTCGTTTGGTACTGTTTAAATACTTCAGAAACGGCATCCTATCACGTCCATTTTTCTGGATGTGTCATAATAACAAAGCTTTTTAAAGGATCGTACGACATAAACACAACTTTGAGTTCTGCAGAAGAGTCACAGCCGCGCTGCGTCACCTCCAGCGACTCCTCACCTCGGCTGATCTGCTACAAGAGTCCGTCTCCTCGTGTGTGAGGAAGGCGCTCGAGGAGAATCTACCAGTTTCCTGGTGATATGAGAGAATGTGGATAACTAAAGCCGTGTCAGGCAGGCCTGGGTTTAAATGCCAGGAGGTCACCGAGTGTCGGATGTGTTTACAGACGCTGCGGCTTATTAAGGCAGGAGAGTGTGATGCTTCTCCTGCTGCGGTTCACATGCTGCTGCCCTGACTCCCGGCCCCGGCCTCTCCCCCACACCGCCCACAGCTCTCTGAGAGTTCCTATCGAGAGCACTTCACTTTCTCTCAAGTGTCGTTATCACCTTGAGTGTCCGTGGCTGCTTCCACGAGAACACAGAGGGAATGTCTATCCTGGGAGTACACACTTTGAAAACTAGCTATGGTGAAATGACCTGATATCAAAATTCTGCGTTGTTTAAACTACAAAAAAACGATCAACGAACAGACAAAACAACAACACGTTGACTTTGGTGTTGACGTTGAACTCTAAGTACGATCTTTGTCATGTGCAATCCCACAATGCATTTCTGTCATAACAACATCCATCCAGAGGCAGGAAGTGAAGGCAGCAGCATATATAGCAAATAAAAGGCTTAACCTTCCCAAGGAAAGTCCAAAGCAAAGAGGTTTGCAAAATAAAGGTTCTGCTATTAAGTAGTCTTTACCATTTTACCTCTTAGGAAGACATGTACCCTTAATAACATATATAAAAAAGATGGTAACAAGATTTCCACAGTAGTTAAGAAACAAAACAAACATAACAGCGGAAGTGGTGATATGCATATTTCAAAATAAAAGTCTATGCTTGGATCCTTGTGGGAATTTCCTAAATTTATAACTTATGCACAACAAAGAACCACGACTGCAGATGCACGTGTATCGAGTTCATTTTCCTGCGATATGATTTGTTCCAGTAGAGGCGCAGTACACCTCATCTTCATCTGTAAAATGAGAGCAATACAACAAAAGTGTAAAGAAAACAGCATTTTTGTTTGAAACCTGCGTCAGGGAAGACTTTCGAGTTGAGAGTAAACGTCTCCGTCGTTTCTCTTCCTCTTCACCCTCCATTCCTGAATGTGGTACTGGTGCGTTTCTCTGATCCTTCACAGAAACGACACCGACACTTATTGTCGAGTCCTTTCAGGAGGATTGTGGTCATTTCAACAAACGTTTGTGCGACCTGCTGTTCGGCAGCAAGGTGCGATGATCCCTCTGCCGTCTTTGATTTTTCTGTTTGTGTCTCATCTGATTGTCTGCACCCCCCCTCCATTATCACAATACCACACACACACAGACACACACACACCTGAGCCACAAAAAAAAGTGCTGTAAATGCTTTGTGTACCCATACACGTTTGACACGGCAATCGAAGGCGGACATTTGTACAAACGATCACTGAGGTTTTCAGATTGCTCTGCCGTTTGATTTGATATGAAATACGACGACTGTAAAAATCACTTTGCAAGTCTGTGTGTAAATGTTTTTACATACCGATAAAACTATACAGTTTTTTAATTATCATTGTGTTCATGGATAACGTGTTAATTTTAGTGGACTGCTATTCTTTCGGTGGGATAGGCTCTGTTTGGCTGTAAATAAATGTGTAAAGTGGAAGGTTCTGTAAAGACAGTAAGACTCATGTGAATAATTCTCACTACCACAGCTTCTTAGGATACGAGCATCGCCAGTCGAGTGCGAGAGAGATGCAACATTTCTATTGTTTCTACTATTTTATTTTTCTATTCTTGCCTTAACCCTTTTAGTATCTGCCATAGTTTAATGTCTCCTCACAGTTTTTTGGGCAACACGATGGATTTGATGAGTTTGTGTGTATGTACAGATCTCTGATCCCTCGCTGAACAGCATCAGCAGCGGTGGATTCTGGGAAAAAAAAACGCAGACGGAAGCCGGAACAGACTGTTCACACGCCATTTTTGTTCCCCCCCCCCCCCCCCTCCACTGAAACTGAACTGAAAAATCTCCTCACGAGAAAAAAAAGACAAAATAGAACAATGTACACATGTAAAGAAAAAAAAAATGTTGAAAATGTCGATGTTCTCGATGCAGTTCAGACTTAAAGAAAAAATCAAGCCATTGTGTTTCTCATTCAATGTCTGACTTTTTAAAAAGCAACAACTTCGGACCGTCCACATCCTGATGTGCCCCCCCCCCCATCCAGGTCCGTTCATCGTTTCCTCTCCGGATCAGAGTGGCCAACTTAATTGTTCTCAAAGGGTTAAGTGTCATTTGACTTGAAGACTGTGTCGTGATAAGAGTTTGCTGTAAAAAAAAAAAAAAAAAAACTTCAGTTAATAAATATTTTAGTTGTTTACTTTACTTGCTGTGAGTATTTGGCTTCACTTGAATGTTTGCCGATTTCCATCCATCCAATATCTAAATTGCTTATGCACTACTAGGCCACAAGTATTTGCTAATAATTCATATTTATTTTACAGAAAAACGCATAAAAAAGAAGTACGTTTCATTTAAAGTCATTCCTAAAGTACCCACGAAGATTTCCTGGTAGCATCGGTGCTTTCCTATCAATGAAGGTGAAAAATGCCCGAAGAATATTGTTAGAAAGTTTAAATTGTTCTATATATTTGGCTGTATTTGTTTATTCTATTTATTTATTATAAAGTTTACAGTCAGAAAGAATATCTGTAAAATATTGTAAATGATCAAGCTTTAATTACTTTTATTTACTTTTGTCATTAGGGTTTGATGACAACATCTTATGAATAATAATTTAAGCTTAATTTATGGCAAGAATACTGCATCATTTAAAGGTAACTGCATAAGTAAAGGATTAAAAAAGACATGGGGAATATTTAGAGATAAAACCGCCATTCTGTAACAGTACGCTTTTAAGGGAATGATTTAAAAAGAGATAATGAAATTTCAGTCAAAGCCATTTTTGTGTATTTTCAGCCAATTTTCCCTCCCTCATCTCAGCTTTGGCCCAAATATCCACATCGGTTGGTTTTCCACCAGGTTTCTACCCGTCGACTGTCGGCAGTGATATCAGCGCCTGAGCCTGAGAGATGAATCCCAGCATCCGGATACAGAGCAGTAGAGAAGTCTTTCATGTTTGTTCTTTTTATCAATATCTTCATTCCCCTCAGGAGCTGGATGAAAGGCAGCGCGGCAGTAAAGATAAGTGCCTGCGTTTGATGCCGTAATGGTGCGTCGCTGTGCCGCTTACAGGTACAGCAACACTTCTGAAGCTTTGCCGTGTGGGGGGAAAAAAAATACCTGAGAGGTTCACAACATGGAATCCAATGTTTCATGTTTTCCTGCAGCAACACAGCTGGTGTTAAAACATGGGAAAAAAACACAGAGTGCATCAAATTATTAAAAAAATACTGAAATGTGAGTTTTCAAAACAGGAACTTTCAGCAACATGCAACCAGGTTTAGATAACTTTTTATTGATTCGTTGTTAAACAGATGTAATCACTATAATCACGAATAAAAAACCTTCTTCTGACAGAAATCTGAATGAATCAGGTCATGTGATCCACGTCTTATGTTGAAAGCAAATGTTCTTTTTCTTTCGAAGGCCACTTTGATGTCAAAGGTCAAATATACAAACCAGGTTCCTTTGTAGAATCTTCCTGGACTAAGCACAAACTTGTCAGTCAAGATAAAAAACACAGTTACAAGGTTAATATTCAGATATTCGTGTCTGTTTTCATCTGCGTTTGTCTGTCAGGAGAGAACTCATTTAATTATGGTGACGATCGATATCAGGGATAGAGGATTTTTTTTAAATGTTTAATAATTCAAGGATGTTGATGAATGTTCAGGGGACGATATGACACTATGGTACTTGGTCTTACTTTAGCGTCGTTAGCACTTCTGTCTAAGTTATTCAGATTTTGTTGTTGTGAACAGAGGAAATTTGCTATAGGATAAAACAGTAAGACTAGTTATACTTTACAGGTATACAAAATGATATTTCTGCCATTTCTAAACAAACTGCATCCTGGTATTTCCCAGTTCTCTTTGAAAAGAAGAAAAACTAAACTCACTTTGTACACAACCTTGTCGGTTCCGGTCTTGTTGAGTTACGAGGAGTGTTTCCTCTCTGACACACTGAAGGGGCGGGGCCTGTCCTCCTCTGTTTGTGGAACAGCAGCAGAGTCACTGGAGCTCTGGACCAGCCTGACACCAGTTTGTCTTCATTTAGAAACCCACTGGTTCCTTGGGGGCGAGCTGACGTCGTTGTAAACTCTTTCTCTCTCTCTCTCTCTCTCTCTCTCTCTCTCTCTCTCTCTCTCTCTCTCTCTCTCTCTCTCTCTCTCTCTCTCTCTCTCTCTCTCTCTCTCTCTCTCTCTCTCTCTCTCTCTCTCTCTCTCTCTCTCTCTCACCAGTGAACTGTGCTGTGGAGGGTTCAGTCAATTAACCTGCTGTCACTGAGCTGTAAAGCAAGTTCTCTTTCCTCCACACTTTGTTTGACTTGGTCGCAGTGAGTAGTCGTCCTCTGGCCTCCGCCCCCCCCCAAGCCCGGGACGGCTCCACGCAGAGGTGCTTACCATTCATAGGCTGGACCCACGGAGGTCGGAGCAGAAGTGATGGAGCGACTCCCACCGGCAACAACTCTCATCCACTGTACAGCTGCAATTTAACTGTGAGAGACGTCTTCCTCCTCCTGATGGATTTGTTGGTTTAGAACAACAGAGGAAAGATTGAACTTTGGCATCAGCTCAGCAGAACGCAGAAAGTAACTTCAGCAGCCGCCCCCCCTCACCTCCTCCTCTTCCTCCTCCTCCTCCTCCTCCTCCTCCTCCTCCTCCTCCTCCTCCTCCTCCTCCTCCTCCTCCTCCTCCTCCTCCTCAAA
The DNA here is from genome assembly GCF_963576545.1 of Limanda limanda. NCBI lineage: Eukaryota > Metazoa > Chordata > Actinopteri > Pleuronectiformes > Pleuronectidae > Limanda > Limanda limanda. Next base: position 7,804,634 of record NC_083638.1, on the reverse strand, counting down.
TCGATCAACTTCTCCTCTTTCCATTGACATCTCCTGAAAGCCCAGTAGCAGCAGCGAGCTTTAAATGCAAAAAGGCAACAAATACCAGTGCTGCTTCTCCTCCTCCTCCTCCTCCTCCTCCTCCTCCTCCTCCTCCTCCTCCTCCTCCTCCTCCTCCTCCTCCTCCTCCTCCTCCTCCTCCTCCTCCTCCTCCTCCTCCTCCTCCTCCTCCTCTTCCTCCTCCTCTGCCTCTGCCTCCGCCTCCTCCTCCTCCTCCTCAAATCGATCAACTTCTCCTCTTTCCATTGACATCTCCTGAAAGCCCAGGAGCAGCAGCGAGCTTTAAATGCAAAAAGGCAACAAATACAAGTGCTTCTCCTCCTCCTCCTCCTCCTCCTCCTCCTCCTCCTCCTCCTCCTCCTCCTCCTCCTCCTCCTCCTCCTCCTCCTCCTCCTCCTCTGCCTCCTCCTCCTCAAATCGATCAACTTGTCCTCTTTCCATTGACATCTCCTGAAAGCCCAGGAGCAGCAGCGCACTTTAAATGCAAAAAGGCAACAAATACAAGTGCTTCTCCTCCTCCTCATCCTCCTCCTCCTCCTCCGCCTCCGCCTCCTCCTCCTCCTCCTCCTCCTCCTCCTCCTCCTCCTCCTCCTCCTCCTCCTCCTCCTCCTCCTCCTCCTCCTCCGCCTCCTCCTCCTCTTTCTCCTCCTCCTCAAATTGATCAACTTCTCCTCCTTCCATTGACATCTCCTGAAAGCCCAGGAGCAGCAGCGAGCTTTAAATGCAAAAAGGCAACAAATACAAGTGCTTCTCCTCCTCCTCCTCCTCCTCCTCCTCCTCCTCCTCCTCCTCCTCCTCCTCCTCCTCCTCCTCCTCCTCTGCCTCCGCCTCCTCCTCTTCCTCCTCCTCCTCAAATCGATCAACTTCTCCTCTTTCCATTGACATCTCCTGAAAGCCCAGGAGCAGCAGCGCACTTTAAATGCAAAAAGGCAACAAATACAAGTGCTTCTCCTCCTCCTCATCCTCCTCCTCCTCCTCTGCCTCCGCCTCCTCCTCCTCCTCCTCCTCCTCCTCCTCCGCCTCCTCCTCCTCCTCTTTCTCCTCCTCCTCAAATCGATCAACTTCTCCTCCTTCCATTGACATCTCCTGAAAGCCCAGGAGCAGCAGCGAGCTTTAAATGCAAAAAGGCAACAAATACAAGTGCTCTACCTCAGGCTAAGATTTAATACACGGGCCATGTGCACGTTGCTCATGTTAATACAGCGAGGATTAAGCTGCTTAAATGCTTTATCGACATCCTGACCAATCAATGTGTGTATAATTAAAGAGTGCAGCTGAGCCAGTGACAAGGCCCCCCCGCACCGCCGCTATTGACCCGCGGTCAGCTGGAGCAGCTAAGTGTTTATTTAACCCAGAGCCACGGAGCGTGTGTGTATGTGAAATGTGTTTATACGACCTGCTGACCCCCCCACCCCCCTCTTCCTGGTCATCGATTCTGCAAATGTTAGCGTTGATTGAAATCCATGCATTGTTTTCTACACGTTAATTTACAATTTAAAGCAGCGGGAATCAAACTAATTAGCAAAAAACAATCGCAGATCGACTTATTTAATGATCTTATTTAGTGTTCAAGTGAATTAAAAAAGTGAAAATTGGAAACTACGTGGAGCATAGCAGCAGGAGTATTGTATTTCTCAAATGGCAAAAGGCTGGTTAGCGTAGCTGAAGGTGTGGAATGTATTGATGTTCAGTCAGCTGGAGCAGGAGCCTGCACTAGCATGCTAATGAACTGCCTGCTCGGACCTTTTCGTCCACCACCTTCAAGATCCATCCTCTCTGTGCAGAATCAGATCGAAGGAGGTGGAGTGAATACACCAGCAGATGATTTCTTTTAAATAAGAGTGGGCCGATCTCTATCCCCTTACTATGAATTTTTCATGGAGCTCGTGAAACGGAGGAGGAGGATGAGCCGGAGCAGCGGGAGAATCTAATAAAGACTTAACTTCAGAGGTGCTGGTAGTTGGGATTTGTTTTGTTTGGGCAGATCCAGTAAAGCTGTTTCCCCTCTGCTCCCCCGGTGCTGAGCCGACTGTCTCCCGGCTTAAATCCTCACAGGATGCGACCATGGGGTTATACCTCTCCTTTTTCATCCAGCTCTTAGCGAGAAATCAGAAAAATGAAATTTGGAGAAAACGGAGCTCATATGGAAGGTGAAGGCGAAAGAAAAAATAACACGGTGCCAAAGCAAATTGGCCGAAGTGAAGCTTTAAATGCAAATGGGTTCCGATGCACTCACAGAAGGAGAAGCACCGGCCAAGCTGATGTTAAGAGGTCTCAACTGTGTCCTGCAGCCAAGACATTAACTGCTCTACATGTGATTACTGCACTCGTAAGGCTCCGTTAATTCCTTTATGGCCACCAGGGGGCAAAAGAGATCGAAATGAAGCCGAGAGATGAGCATTAACTAACGTGTTATTTAGCAAAGAGTTGATTATTAGCACACAAGGGGAAACATTAGGATAAATGTACGAACTCCGTCTCCATCTTTCTGATTAAAATACTGTAATCCTGCTTTCAGACATGCACAGAACTTCTGAAAATGTCCCATTAGCCCATGTGAGAGCATGACAGCGTAATATTTGGAGAATAGAGCAAAAATGATATAAAATACAAATAAATAATATCTCCGGATTAAAACGAGGAGCCTTACGCACAAACACATTCAGATTTGTGAGCTTTAAACCATAAGAACCAACGAAAACAAGTGATTTCTGCCCTCCTTCGTCTGAATGTTTCGGACGTTGTCGCAAACGTGTCAGACTTGAAAGACAAAGTCCAGAAAATGCACATGGACCCAGTTGTCTGGACATGTTGTTGGACTTCATGTCTCATCTCTCTGCACATCATCGTGTACGTGAGAAAAAGATTCTGGAGGCTGAACACGTTTTTTTCACGGCCCGTCTCCGAGGTTTGCTTAAAGGCATCATGCAGCAAATCAATAAAATTGACGGAGCTGCAGGATTTCATAACACAGTAACCGATAGACTGTGCTAACATCAGATAACTGGTACAATATATAACAGTACAGGAGCATCCAGGGAAGGCTTTTCTGTGTAATACAGTAAATCTAAAGGCAGCAGGCCAGTCTGGGGTAATTTGGGGAACTGGATCCTGATTAAAGTGGCAGAATTGGCCATCAGCGTTGGGTTTAGGATGCTGCGTCTGGCTGGAAACAACTTTGGAGGAGAGTAAAAAAACCAATTAAACCATCAGCCGTCCACCACGACCTTCACACACACCCAGCCTGACCAGCGCCGTTAATTTTCTGTCACAACTTATTAAGTGATAACATTTATCAATTAGGCAAACAGACGTTAATTGGAGAGGGCGCGCAGCCTCGAGCCACAGCCGTCCACACCGGAGCCGGAGCCCAGTTAGAAAAATAAAACACCAGACTTAAATGAATTCTTGAAAAGACCTTGTATATCAGGAGACGTCGGGGAGATATACGCCGGCGTCTAATGTGCCTGTTTATCACTGCGTGTGGAGACGGTGCATAATACGTCGAGCAGGCAGCCGGCCTTTATTAAAAAAACATGCGTCCACAATCAGCTGCTCGACAGCCTGAGGCTCCGTTAGCCGCTCAGAGTCGGGCGCTGAGAAAAGACAGGTTATTACAGAGAAATCTCTCTGAGTCACCTTTTTATTATTTATTTCCCACTTTATCACAGAGTTTCATTTGAGAAACAACACATCGAAACATTGTCCACCATAGAAGAGATATAATAAAAGCAGATTATAATGCAGAGAGCTCTGTAAATTCCCAGTTTTCTGAATCAAAGCTTGGATTTGAGTTGAAAGCTCAGGTTAGAATATTGAATATCCTTTAAATATTAATCCTTTGTTCCACCAGCATGAGACACAGCTCCTTGAGGTACATTTTTAAAAAGCTGATTACATAACACTGAATAATTTCTTCTTATTATAAATTCCCCCCCTAACTCCCCGTGTCCCACTATTTCTGTGTTTTTGTGATTCATTCTCCTTCCGCTGTTCTATGAAATCCTTCATCAGGGCCGAGGAGAGAAACTGGGCCGGATGTGGACCATCGATAAACTTCCTATGATAACCTGACAGGTCTGCCGTCACGTTCCTCTGTGTTCTCACTGATTGACTTTGAATAAATCTGGTTTAATGTGAATAAAACAGACTGTGACAGAATCCAGAGGCCGATGTTTCTGGCATGTTTCTGCATTTTAAAGAGGAGACGTAGAGTAAAGTCTGAACAGATGAGAAGACAGAGCATCATTCAATTGTCCATCTGCAAAGGCTTATACAGTATCTTGTTTCTTTGAGCCAATCACCCAATCGCTCCCAATACTTGTGAAATCTGTAAAAAACAAACATAGTATAAAGGGATATTCTGTCAAAAAATGGAAAATCAAGTTGAATATGAAGTGTTTTGTGTTGTTAGTGTCACACGTTCAGATTAACCACGAGGCAATTAGTCAATATTGGCATTTTTGTTTAATTATAGACACAAGAGAAAATGTCAATCACTGATGCAGATTGTGGATGTTACTGTGTTTACATTTTCCAGGTGTGTGTGTCTGTGTGTGTGTGTGTGTATCTACCGAGAAACTGATTAAACAAAGGGAGATTTCTCATTACAAGCACTGACATCAGGATTATGCCGCAGTGTGTGTGTGTGTGTGTGTGTCTGTGTGTTTGTGTGCGTGTGTGTGTGTGTGTGTGTGTGTGTGTGTGTGTGTGTGTGTGTGTGTGTGTGTGTGTGTGTGTGTGTGTGTGTGTGTGTGTGTGTGTATGTGTGTGTGTGTGTGTGTCTGAGAAGGCAAAGGTCTGCTCTGTAAATATGACGAGAGCAGATAAGACGACTCTCACTGGATAATGAGACAATAAGAAATGTTAAGGGAGCCACGGGAGAGACATGTAATGAAGCATTGTTTGCGGGATGAGGACGCTCACACACAGACAGACACACACACACACACACACATATATACAGGTAATGAAGCATTGTAGGAGGGTGAGCCTGGCACAGGCTGATAACATCCTGTTGTGCCTGATAGAGGACAATGGGCTCTAGAAATGGAACCACACCGTCTGTGCACCAAATTCTACGGTCGTCATAATCACCTCCCCACTCACTCACACACTCTCACACACACACACACACAGACACACATTCAGAGATGGATTGATATGCCCTAAAGTGGGACTGAGAGACAACAGGGAGGACGTCTGAAAACAAAGCGTCTTCCTCTTTGTGCCGGCGCTGCCTCGCCGCCAACATTGATCAACGCTGGCATCGAGCCGCGAGCACGCCGCGTCCCACCAACCCGTTTAATTAAAAGCCATATTTTCATAAGAAGAGAAGCGGGGGGGGAACCTCGGTGGACAGTGTCACATACGGACACACACACAAAACCAAATGATGCTCTCTTAGATGTCGAATCACTTTTTAGACAACTGAGGCTGTGTCACTAATCACGAGTTTGATGTTCTGTTTGAATGCTGAGTGAAAGTTTTTTCACACCGTTTCCCACAATGCATCCTGACAAGTAGTGCACAGAGCACTATATATACCATCATGCATTGCTCTCGCGGTGGGAGAGACGAGAGGAGAGAGGAACAGCCCGACCTGTCGTACAAATGTGAATCCAAGCAGAGGATCACAAACTGAGTCAAACAAGTTTATTTCCACATTTAAAGACGATCGTATTAATACTGAGTGATTATTAAGTGTTGGATTTTAACCGGGCACCGTTGTTGTACGTCATAACAATTCGTCAATGATGTATTTATGCATGGGTGCAGAGAAAGTAGTGTCCGTAAAACCTTTTGGTATAGCCCTCTACATAAAAGACCATAGATAAAGTAGGGGTTAGTGAATTTGTGATTTCGGACAAACCCTGGCTCATTCTCTTCCTGAGCCAAATAGTCCAGGCAAAGTAGCCCATTTTGGAGCCAAAAATAGAAGTAATTGTAAAAGAATTTTTTTCAGCATTTTTTTGTTCTGGACACCTCATACAAATGATCTATGCTGAAAAAAATTATTTTACAATTAGTCGGTCGGAAAACGCTACTTTGCCTGGACTATAAGGGATGAGCTCAGCTTCCTGCTGCTCTGGAGGTGTCTTCAGTGCAGGTAGTTGATTATTTGCTGAGTGGGTTTTCAGAGGCAGACGGGGGGGGCGGGGACTCCCTGTGGGCTCCGGCTTCCAATGTCTCGCTCTTGTCCTCGCTGCTTGTAGCTCTCACACTCAGGGCCGAGCAGAAATGGGAGCGCGGCTTCGAGTTGCAACACAAATGAAATTGAATGTTTTATCTGGCCGAGCAGATGGTTGAACATCCCCCCCCCCAGCCCCCTGGAAACCGCTGGCAGCTCGCACACTGTAGTCTAGACAGAGTTCTCACCAGCAGCGAAAGGTTCAGAAATTAATATTTGGTTTGTTCTGTGTGGAACGGCTGTTTTGTTTGCCAGTATAATGAAGTGATATTGATATGGCTCGGGCAACAGAGAAGTACGAGCACTGGAAATGGATTCCAAGAGTCAATTAACCCCGGAAAGATGGAGTTTGCAATTCACTTGCTTCCAGACGCCGGTTTTGAATTTTCGGATCCCATGCTAAGAAAGCCTGGGGGGGGGGGGGGGGGAGTGTCGCCTTTTTCCAGTCAACGTCCTATCAGAAAGGCTGCCATGCATTTCCAGCAGATCATTTCAATTACATGAAGTAAGAACGTGATTTTTTTGTGAATTTAAAATGTGTCTCAGATACGGTGGAGGTACTGACAGGAAGAAAGTGCAGCAGGAGGAAGAGGAGAGAAGCTTGATGTAACCTGACACACACAGTTTGAAGGATTCTTCTGTCACTAGACGTGTGCTGCTGCTGCTGCTTCAGGCTGCAGAACATCCAGGTACAAACTGCAGAGGAAGCACTGTCATGTCGTGTCATTCTTCCTGTTCATCCGCTCTCTCTCTCTCTTCTGCTCCGACTCAGACAAGTAGGTCGACACAGTGAAGCTTCAACCCGTCTGTACCAGTGATTCTCTCGTGTCTACCCGCACACACCCACAGCAATCTGGGACCGCCTCCCCTTCACCCTGCTGCCAAACACTGTGGCCTGGTTTACACACAAGCTGCTGCCTGGCGGGCGGCGTGCAGAGGAGCTGAGTCCCCGGGAGTCCGGCCCTCAGGGAACGAGCTCGCTGCAGCGCTCAGGCTGAATTCCAGCGTGAGTTCACATCTACACGGTCGTCATAGATACAGAAAAGTTTGTCCGATACGTCCTCGTTTTCTAAGATATTTGGCAAATCACCTAAAAACGAGGGTTAGTTAAAACAAGTAGTTTGTCATTTATATAAAAAATATATTATTGGAGTGAACAAAGACAATCCATGCTGGAAATACTCTTTAATCAATCAGTTGGTCACAGGGGGGGAAAAACTCTGCATGTTGTCTCTACATTAACTAAATGGACAACAGTGCTCTGAGTGCACTCTCCCAGTTTGTCCATTAGCCTACATGCACATAAAGAGCCAGTATTTGCAGTACATTAAATAACTTTAACCTAATTATCCCCTTATTGCATGAATTAATTTCCAATATATAAAAAAAAATATTATTTGTGTTTTTGGCTGTCATACAGATGCTAAATTAAAGGGACATTTACCTTTGTTGCATTTTTACACTTTTTTTGGATAAGGTTAAATTGGTATTAATAAGGTAATTACACTCTAAAATGCAAGACAGACCCACCAGGAGTAAAAACAAACAATTATTTCACTCTCATAATATTTAGTGAAAACTTCAACCAATAAAATTCTTCGGACCGAAGGACCTTATTGGCCGACAGACCTGTCTGTTTGCTGCATGGACATGCAGGTTTTCCGTTTGCTTCTTGTGGCGCATTCGGGCCCGCGTCATCAAGGCATGTGAATGTAAATGTATATAACTTACCGGTGCTTCTGAATCCGAATCCATTGCTTTGGTAAACAAAAACTCACGCGCGTGCGCGGAGGCAGTAGGTTGAAAGTCTGCTTGTAAATAAAGTTTCTTCAAAATAACACCGCGGATGGGAACGAGGGGGTGGGGCATTGGAGGAAGGCGGGATGATTTGAATGTGCTGTAATTCTCAAATGCAACAAAGGTAAGAGTCCCTTTAAGTGGAGATTGTTGATTTCAATATAGCATATACAATAGATATACAATTTAGCGACTTAGCAAATTAGCGACATTAGGCATAATGGGGCATAACCGTAATTTAACAAATTTTCCAGTCTCTGGTATGTAGATTATTATACTGATGCTGCTTTTGCTTGAAATTGAATAACAGCATATGTTTCTGTACAATCATTGCTGTTCCATCAAATACAGCTTTATATCTCAAAATAACTTTGCTGCACAGTACCAAGGAGCTAGTATGTATTTTCCACTCCGACCACTAGATGGCAGCACTGTACTTCCAATACCTTCATGGTATGTGTAGTATTTGCACCATCAGGCATTAGTGGGATAAAAAGACCGGAATGGGGTTTGAGGCGAATTCCCGACATTCATCTACAAGGGGTTAATAGAAAACCAAATATTGAAATATGCCAATTCTGATAAGTCTGCATTCAGTTAGTGGAAACATCCAAAGTAAGTGTTTTTTAATTGACATCCCATGTTTTATGTTGTCGTGATCTGTAATGTGATTTTTGCAAAGTTTACTCTCTGACTAAACAATCTCAAATTTGCCGCGGTGTGAGTTCTGAGCAACGTCCAGAAAACTTTACATAGGTTTAACTCAGCCTGAGCAGTCTCCATTATCTTGAGCAGGTGAGCATTAAGCATTAAGCTGCCTCCTGCTGTTTCATCTCACCGTGCATGTATGTGTGAATGAGTATGTGTACTGGAATATGACCTCAGACAGCAGGAGACCTGGGAGGTGGCTGCAGGGGAGGAGGATCTGAGAGAAGAGCCAGGAGAGGGAGGCAGACCTCAGCATTTGACATTTACTGCCCTTTGGCTGTTTTATCAGACACTCTGCAGGAGAGGCCACTGAAGACAGCACACGCTGGATACACTCACACAGATATAACAGCTTGTCTGAACCTGGGATTGAAGCTCAATATGGTGGAAAGAGAACATGTCTGCATTATGTTTCTGTTTATATTCTATATTTCTGAACTTAAGAGCTAGATTAAGCTCAAATCAAAATATCTCAGTAACTGTTTAAATGTCAGGATCAATAATAAAAATATCATAAAAATAAAACACATCTGTAAAGTTATACAACCACTGCTTATTTAGATTTGTTTCATGTACCACTGTTATTTTATCATGTCTTACCTCTGTCCATATTGGATTAAAAAAGGTGTAAAGCTTTTTGTGGTGGTTAAGCTAGCAGGGTTTGCGGCCTCCAGCTGTAACTTCTGTGCTGAAGGTTTCTTGGACTGATGACAGAGTAGAAGTGACACTGGTAGAAACTGTTGGCAACACTCTGCATTCACTGCTGAATAGGGAAGCTCTAAAAATAGTGTTTATGTGAAACTGCAGAGATGCACCTTCAATTACACGTTGCAGAGGTGAGGGTATTTATTTTTCTTTTGTCTCCTGAGGTCGATACGTCAGCTCTCGGTGTGCGTGTTATAATCTCCTTCCACTTGTCGTCTGTATAAAGGTTTCCACTTACGTCTCCTAATAACAAAACATTTGAGTTTAACTCTGCAAACCCACAAAGACAAACACTGTTTCCCAGCACAGCTGCGTGTCGCAGAGTCAGGGACTTCTTCTGATTTATTCTCCGGCGTCATGTGGTTCAGATTTGAGACACTCCCAGTAAATCCATCTTAACTCCACACAATCCTCAGCAGCTCTGGACAGAGAAGCACGGACAGAAGATTGACCTTTTATTTTGAAGGGATGAGGCTTCACGGGGGGGGGGCCGAACCGCCACAGATTACGTTGGTCGTCTTTACAAAGAGACAGAACGAGGCTTGGAAACCAAATGATGATTGTTACATCCTCGTGACAGAAGATTGAATCGATCGTTGTCTTTGTCACTTTCTCAGTCGAAGTAACACAACGTGCAGGTAGTGAAATTCACCTCTGGGAAGAACAGGCAATGGTGGACGAATTGGTTTGTTGATACCTGAAGACGTTCCATCCCCCAGTTGTTGGAGACCAAGGTATTTAACCTCTGTGAGGTCAAGGTCATTACCAAGGCCATTGAGGTTTCTTAGCGCTCCACTGCTTCTGGCTATTGTAACAAAAGTCGTTATGAGTCGTATGAGGCCGGTTGTGAAAGGTTATCAAATCTCCTGGGACGTCAGAGAAAGCACGGCAACGTAAGTGAAGACCTGTTTATTAAACCCCCTTCCGTTCTATCTGAATAATCCAGAGTCATTTATCTGTTCTCCAGGTTAAAAGAGGTTAATTTAGAAGAAGCATCCCTGGTTTTGTTCTCCTGTCTGAGACAGAGGTTTTATGATATGAAGAATGATGAAGGTCAACGTGCAGGAGTTTTTATAGCTGTTAGAGATATATCACAAATATTTTAATTATTTTAATTATCTCAAAACAGCCTGTTTGATAATAGACTCTAATTAACTTGTGGGAAATTAGTTGATGTCTCTGTAGGGTAAACACACAGAAGCTGTGTGTGTATTCTGAGCAGCAGTGACACAACATAAATGACCTTTTCTGTGGGAAATGCCAGCTCCCGCTGCTCAGGAGAACCGAGGTTCACAGTCCAACAGAGACGGCTTCTCTAATACAAAGGGCTTAAGTGTAGCTGCAGTCATCACCTGCTTTCACTCTGCTGGGTGGAAACTGAGGAAAGGAGCAGGAAACACTTTGGATTCCAGCCCTGAAGAATTATTCCCATCACAACAAATGTTTTGACATCCTCCGCAAAATGAAGTACAACCTAAATAATCGTTTAAACACAGCGATATTTTCCCGAACGTTCCCACTTTTGTCCGTGAGCAGGAGAAGCAGTTCGCTGGTTTAACGTTGTGCCTGATCGATGTGCACGTTCAGCAGTTCCTACAGCGCGGGGAGGGAGAACTCTTTATCTGGAACAGCCAGACCTTTCTGGTCAGCTTCAAAACAAACACGACTCTCTGCCGTGCCAGTGAACACATCATCGATCAACACATGTATTCCACCTGCTCCACAGACGCACACATCTTTCACATTTCACATTTAACACTGTTCAGTTATTCTCTCCAGCCGCTTCGTCTTCTAACTCAATAATTTACATTTTGAAAGAATCAAAGTGATGATTAGAAAGTCAGAATAGAGCAGAAGGTGTGTGTGCGTGGGGGGGGGGGGGTTTCAAGATGGAAAGTTACAAAAATCAATACTAATTAGGAGACGTTTTTTTTACACTGAATCAAGATAAAACGCCAAACAAGATGAAAACTTATGGGATTTATAAAGTCTGTTCATCCAACATTAACCAACAGAGCGTGTTCCACAATGAGACTTTTTACTCTTTACTTTGTGTTCCAAATAAATCAAACACTGAAGCATTTAAATAATTGATCACCCAGTGATATTAAAAATGAAACACATCTACTGAGATAATATGTAACGCTGCTACTCTGGATTAGTGAAGTTACTGAAACAAGCGTTATATAATAAGGGATATATGTCTGACATGTACATGAGGAGCTGGGTGTTAAAACAATATCAATAATTATCACAATATGATTGTGATCAATAGTAATATCACAGAAATTCTATGTACATCTCTGGAAAACAACTGTGACACCAAAACTGTGACGTATTATCTGTTTTTCTGGCTTTAGGGTTCATAGGTAATGTGTTCAAACAAAATTAACATTTCTCCCAAATTCAAAATTCAACAGACACTGAAAGGAAATCGCTGCCATGAAGAGATGCAGATTTGTGACAACTCTAATGAGGTACCTTCTTTTTTTCCTAAGCTGTATATTAATATCGTGCTCATGCAAAGCACAGGTCATTAATATAACACATAATTGATCCACCCTATATCTCTATCGACTGATATAACATTTTTTATATCTTCTGGCCTTTACTCATTTGCCTCCTGTACATGTTTTAAACTGGTTTTCTACATATTTATCCCACATTTCCTTCAGGATCTCCTTCCTCTCGCTGGTAAGGACCAGGAAATATCTCTTACTCCTCTGTGGATGTCATCATTAACAAGGTTTTATATCCCTACTTCCATCCTACGATCCTCTTCTCCATCTATTTGCTTCAGTTTTGCCTTCATTATTCAATGTTATGCAGATGATAAACAGATCTGCACTTGTTTAAAACCAAATAACTACCACAAACTAACTGGTTGACTGACTGACTGACTGACTGGATGGATACAAACCTTCTTCGACTCTATGGGAATTAAACAGAGGTTGTTTTATTTGGTCCGATGAATCTGACAAATATTATTTACACTCTTCTCGGCCCATTGGCCCCCCCTCTGCTGAATCACATGCAGATAGACCCTGGATATGAAGTTTGAAAAACTGATTAATAAGGTAATATACTTTCTGCCTCATGCAGTCACAATCGATTTGTTCATATCCTCCCATTGCTAACTGCAACACTTTTTATATTTTGGAAACGTTTGTTGTGAACACATCTGACCAGAGAATCTCCTGCTGTGTTGTGTCACATGTGAATTCCAGACTGAGTCCTGATCCCTTGAACGGACACTCTCCGGATTTCATTCCTGAAAAAGGCTTCAGATGAACAAGAGTCGTGCTTGTTCATCTCGTCTCCATCTCGTCCAAAATGCAGCAGCATCTGTTCTATATAAATAAAGTTGATCCGGTTTATGCGATGGGAAGAAAGAAGAAGTAATCCCCCCCGCTTAAGTGTCATGAAGCTTCAGAGCCCCGGCGCTGACAGCTCTTCCTTTACCTCCTCACCATCGGTGCAAACGTGTTCCCCGAGCGCCTGTTTACTTGCTCAAGCGATTCCTCAGCGTGTGGAGCCGCGATGCATAATACACAACCCAGGAAGCTGCAGTGTTTACTGGTTCTTTTATAACCTTAGTCATGCAATTAGTCTTCTCTGGAAACCACTGGGCTGCTCCCTTCTGTTGTTCTGAGGATGTGCTTTGGGGCCAATATTTAAAGTGTAATGACGCAGGTTTTGAATAATTTAACATTTTGGTTATAATGCACAGGGGCGTACTCGGTTTTGTTCCAAAAAAATTGATTTGATTTGTTTCATGAAAAAAACAAAGCATCACCACATCCGATTATATATTAATACCTCTGATTTTGTTCTTTGTTCCTGTATTTGACAAATCTATTAAAACTTAAATCACAAACGTAGCACACATCTACTTCAGCCATGTTGCCTCATGAATAGAAGCTTGGCGTCTCCTCTAATGTGCAATTACAGCAAAAAATAACTGGAAAAGCTAAAATCAAATCAATGGGCTTTTCACTAACTAAGACAAACGGCTGCGTCAGACGTTTAAAAAGCCAGGACAGCCTAAAAGCCAAAAGCAACCAGTCACTATTGATGTTTAACAAGGGGGAGCAGAGTCGGAAAAAGAGAAAAAGAGTCACAGCTCTGTGGCTGGTGACCGTCACGACTGCAGATGGTAGAAACCAGAACAGAGCGAGTGGCCAATGAATCTGGAAGGAAACAACCCCATGAAAGAGTGAGTCTGGCCCGGGCGCCGACAGGTCGTTGCTGAACCCGCCCGGGGCTGAGAGCCCAAAACAAACCCTCCCTATTTGTGGGTAAATCTGGAAAGTATCCATATTCATGATGCCGCCTGCCTGTGTGCAGGACACGCAACGTGACTGTACTTCTGATACAATGGTGACATTTCAGTCCTCACCAGGAGGGAGGACACGGGTGGAGCGAGGGCAGCGATGCCCCGGACGCTGCCACAGCTTTCTGCTTGAGTGCTGAGCTTTGCATATGTACAGAACAACAAGCGTGCACGTTGCTGCCGCGCTGTGCAGGAGGGAGTCGGCACAACTCCGGGCAAAGTGTATGTGGTTCAATTTAAGGGAGGGTGGAGGAAAACGAGGGAGGAAGGTCTGACTTCATATATTTAAATGGTAAGTTTACTTGTGGGTCAGTGGCAGAGCGTAGACCTGCTGTTTACCATGTTTTTGTGTTGCCTGCTAAGTGTTTGTGAATATCAACGCTCACTTGTGGGCAGTTGAGAGATTTCTATCCTCTCTTTTCTAACACTGCTGAAAATCAAAATCCCAAAGGAGCATTGGATGAAGACAGCGCAAAAAAATGGTGGAGTGTGCAAGTTGGCACATCGAAACATAAAGCGCAACTTTATTTGTAAAGTTTATGCACAAACATTAAGAAATCGTTCTTGTGAAATGTGAAATTCTGAAAACGTCAGTGTGGAATATTGTCCTGTAAGAACCTGCCTCCACGTCAGATCAGGAAATATCTGATCAGAGAACGAGAGAACGAGAACAGAACTATAATTAATCTCATCCCATTATCGGAGAGTTAAAAGATAGCGGCGACCCGGCGCTCTTCAAGCTTTGTGTGCAGTTTTATTGTGTTTAGCATAATTGTGTGTTTGCTGAAGAAATGCCGAGCAGGTTTCCATTGTTCTCCGTGGACAATGACTATAAAGATCTATCTGTGCTCTCAGATTGCTTACGGTGTAATTCTTGAGACTTACTCTCAGCTAAAGCCTCCGCCTGCTTACGCTGAAATGTTCCTGCTCCTAAAACGAAAAGCTTTAATTGTTTTAATCCCTTAATTAAAATTTGCAAACATGAAAAGACAAGAACTATGCAAGTGCTCAGGTGCATTAATGCTACGGGTTCTTTTTTAATAACAGCTGTAGTCTGCAATTTACCTTTAAACTTTTTTGGGGATTTTCTATTTAAGTGTATCCGAGCCCTGCGTTAGTGTTTGCACAAACAAAATGATGTGTATGAAATGAACAACAGGCTAATGGGAAGTGACAACACACGTACACCGGTGCAACGTGCCTTCACGAGACAGGAATACAGATTCAGCCTGCACAGCCGACTGAAATAAAAAACCTGCCCTGCTGTGCTCCTGAGGAAAAGAACAAAGAAACAAACAAAGAGACGCAGCGAGACACAAAACAGATCGAATGGTCGACATCGATCAAAAGAGACGATGTAAAAGCAGGGGAAACACTGATTAATCTGCGGAGGGCCTTATAGGAAACTGAAGGTTAAATGTCCGAGCCTCCTCAGCAGCAGGAGAAGAGTAATAGAGACAGCCAAAGCCAACATCTTCATCTGAGATCAATGCTTTCTAATCCAGGATACATTCATGCATTAATGATCCTTCACCTCACACCTTCCTCCTCAGGCCTCATCTTCTTGAACTCTGACCTCCTCCAACACCGGCGCTCCCCGGATTCCATTAACACCATCACTGATGATTCAAAAGCTGCCTCCCACTGTCGAGCTCTCTCCTCCCCACAGAGGCGCCCTCCTCTTGATAAATGCCTCGTCGTTAACGATGCAATTTTGCTGAGAAGTTCAAGAGCATTATCAGGCAGAAAGTGAGAGGTGCATATGTTACCAGTGACTAAAAACAATGAGCCTATTCGCCAGTGGAAAAATATGGCCGAGCAGGCTGTTGATTATTTATGGGAGCCCATTTGCTGCAGCTGATATTGGAGCTGTTTCTAAATTGAAATATGAAACCAGTGAAGCAGAAATAGTGAGTATTTGGAGAAACGCAAGAAATCATGGAGAAACCAGTGACGCCACCTCGTCCCCGGTGAGCAGATTAAAATGTTTGTGCTGCAACTTTTTATCATGTCAGAGCTCCACAGGAGATTAAGTCAGCTGAGAGCAGATATACATTCCACAATGTCAGAAATATAAATGTTACCACCTCTTACACCTGAAGGTAGAAAACACTTCAACAAACTGAGACGCTCTAGTCACATAGTATTTTAAAATCTCACTTTCACAAGTAAGGAGGAAAAGGATGATTAACTGTTTGTATGTTTACATGAAGGCTCGGGTCCAACAACTACTGGTGTCATGAGAGCAAGTAAATACAAACGGCTGAAACAACAAATGTAGAGATAAATGTCATTTTCCTTCACAGAGTTTCACAACCAACAAGAAGCTTTCACAAGGCTTTGTTGCACAGGTTTTTGTGATGAACGAGAAAATAGCTAAGAAGCTGAAACCTCATTAAAAAAAAGAATTTATTTAATAACCTTGTTTTTGCAGACACAATAAAATTGTCAATGTGTGTTTATTTACAATAAATAAAGTTCGGTGGGAAAGTAGCAAGAGAAAATGAAAACAATGCAGCCTCGTGCCAAGAGGGTTCCTGTCAGTCCTCGTCACTTCGCCTCTGTTGTACTCACATTCAGACCTCACACTTCAGGTTCACGTAAACATACAGTCAGAGTAGAATAATCACATTTTTATTGAGCGTTACAGTAAACAGACACTCCCCGCTGCCAAACTTGTAGTGCAGGTTTGATCAAGGAACAGCACAATGAGCGTTCTTTAGATTTTAGATTTCGTGAGAAGCAGGGTACAGAACAGATTTGAGGCAACACAGTGTCACGTGTGCTGTCACAGTCCTCGAGCTTTGAGGTAACACAAATCACTTCATCTAAGCTTGGTGGATCCAGACTTCCCTGATTTCCATCCGTCTTAAATGGAAGAACGGAAGGTATAATTTCTACAAAAAGAAACTACAAATAAAGATGTTCAGAATTCGTTACGTTGCACATCTTATTGTTATGATTGGTTGTAAATTCATCCATTTATAATAAATCTTGAAAATTGAGTTTCAAGACTGAGGCTTCAAAATAATCTGTTCATCTTCATCATCAACTTTGTTTTCATCTTGTCTAATTCCAGGGCCAGAGAGCAGGTTAAAACAATCACATCCTGGAATGGACCCATCAATTAGCCTATTCGCCAGTGGAAAAATATGGCCGAGCAGGCTGTTGATTATTTATGGGAGCCCATTTGCTGCAGCTGATATTGGAGCTGTTTCTAAATTGAAATATGAAACCAGTGAAGCAGAAATAGTGAGTATTTGGAGAAACGCAGGAAATCATGGAGAAACCAGTGACGCCACCTCGTCACCGGTGAGCAGATTAAAATGTTTGTGCTGCAACTTTTTATCATGTCAGAGCTCCACAGGAGATTAAGTCAGCTGAGAGCAGATATATATTCCACAATGTCAGAAATATAAATGTTACCACCTCTTACACCTGAAGATAGAAAACACTTCAACAAACTGAGACGCTCTAGTCACATAGTATTTTAATATCTCACTTTCACAAGTAAGGAGGAAAAGGATGATTAACTGTTTGTATGTTTACATGAAGGCTCGGGTCCAACAACTGCTGGTGTCATGAGAGCAAGTAAATACAAACGGCTGAAACAACAAATGTAGAGATAAATGTCATTTTCCTTCACAGAGTTTCACAACCAACAAGAAGCTTTCACAAGGCTTTGTTGCACAGGTTTTTGTGATGAACGAGAAAATAGCTAAGAAGCTGAAACCTCATTCAAAAAAAGAATTTGTTTAATAACCTTGTTTTTGCAGACACAATAAAATTGTCAATGTGTGTTTATTTACAATAAATAAAGTTCGGTGGGAAAGTAGCAAGAGAAAATGAAAACAATGCAGCCTCGTGCCAAGAGGGTTCCTGTCAGTCCTCGTCACTTCGCCTCTGTTGTACTCACATTCAGACCTCACACTTCAGGTTCACGTAAACATACAGTCAGAGTAGAATAATATATCACATTTTAATTTAGCGTTTCATTAAACAGACACTCCCCGCTGCCAAACTTGTAGTGCAGGTTTGATCAAGGAACAGCACAATGAGCGTTCTTTAGGTTTTAGATTTCGTGAGAAGCAGGGTACAGAACCGATTTGAGGCAACACAGTGTCAGGTGTGCTGTCACAGTCCTCGAGCTTTGAGGTAACACAAATCACTTCATCTAAGCTTGGTGGATCCAGACTTCCCTGATTTCCATCCGTCTTAAATGGAAGAACGGAAGGTATAATTTCTACAAAAAGAAACTACAAAATAATAATAATAATAATAATAATAATAATAATAATAATAATAATAATAATAATAATAATAATAATTACAATTGCACCCAGAGACTTTTTTGTTTGTTTGGTCATGATACACCTGTATATCGATTTTTGTGAAGATAGGTCAATGGGAACACCTTCCGGGGGTCTCAGGGGGTCTCGGGGGGCACCGTTGAGCCATTTTGCGACGCCCATTGAAAATTCGTTCAGAATACGTAAATTTTCACCACTTTCTAACTTTCTGCAAATTTTGGTAAGAAGTTGAGCATGTTAAAGCCCTCAAAAAGCCAATTCATTTGCCTGAATAATAATAATAACTAGGGCTACGTTGTAGCACTTGCGGGCCCGAGCACCTGCACGTTGAAGCCTGTTGCGGTCGGGGGAGAGAGCGTTCGATGACCAAGGGCACGTCTCCGCGTTGGATGCGTTTTCCTCTCTGTGGCAAGGATAAAAGCCTCACTTCCTGTAGCCACCAGGGGGCGCTGTGATTTAAAGTCATGATTTCTGTGTAGATGTCATCAGGCTGGGACTCTAGTCTTACATGTCTAGTTTGGACTCAATTGGACAATAAACGCTTCACTTCCTGTAGCCACCAGTGGGCGCTGTGATTTAAAGTCATGATTTCTGTGTAGAGGTCATCAGGCTGGGACTCTAGTCTTACATGTCTAGTTTGGACTCAATTGGACAATAAACGCTTCACTTCCTGTAGCCACCAGGGGGCAATGTGATTTAAAGTCATGATTTCTGTGTAGATGTCATCAGGCTGGGACTCTAGTTTTACATGTCTAGTTTGGACTCAATTGGACAATAAACGCTTCACTTCCTGTAGCCACCAGGGGGCGCTGTGATTTAAAGTCATGATTTCTGTGTAGATGTCATCAGGCTGGGACTCTAGTCTTACATGTCTAGTTTGGACTCAATTGGACAATAAACGCTTCACTTCCTGTAGCCACCAGGGGGCGCTGTGATTTAAAGTCATGATTTCTGTGTAGATGTCATCAGGCCGGGACTCTAGTCTTACATGTCTAGTTTGGACTCAATTGGACAATAAACGCTTCACTTCCTGTATCCACCAGGGGGCGCTGTGATTTAAAGTCATGATTTCTGTGTAGATGTCATCAGGCTGGGACTCTAGTCTTACATGTCTAGTTTGGACTTGATTGGACAATATATGTCCGAGATACAGAACCTCGTGTTTTGATGGCGTTTAATCAAACTTCGACGCCACGGTCAAACGGCCTTAAAACCATATGAATATCTTGAGGGGGGGGCTGATGATACACACATTTAGTTTGAGTGAGATAGAACCATGAACACTGAAGTTACAGCAATTTCGTGTTTCGCGGCGAGTTGATGAACTTTGACGCCACGCCACGGTTACACGGTGTGACGAAGGACAAATCCCTAAATCATTTTTTATCTCCATCTTGTTGTGATGACACTCATCAATAATTGAAGTTGATCTGATGAAAGCCCTGGGACAAGTACATCAAAGTAAAAATGGTGAATATGGTCAAAATGGCCACTAAATTCAAAATGGCGGACTTCCTGTTTGATCTAACATATTGATCCAAGAGACTTATTTGTTTGTAATGAAAAGACACATGCCATACTCAATTTTTGTACAAGTCAGCCAATCGTAGCGCCGGGGCTGCCCTTTAGGGGGCGCTAGTCAGTTTTTTTGCCACGCCCATTTCTTAAAACCATATGAATATCTTCAGGGGGGGGCTGTTGATACACACATGTAGTTTGAGTGAGATGGAACCATGAACACTGAAGTTACAGCAATTTCGTGTTTCGCGGCGAGTTGATGAACTTTGACGCCACGCCACGGTTAGACGGTGTGACGAAGGACAAATCCCTAAATCATTTTTTATCTCCATCTTGTTGTGATGACACTCATCTGAATTTGAAGTTGATCTGATGAAAGCCCTGGGACAAGTATGTCAAAGTAAGAATGGTGAATATGGTCAAAATGGCCACTAAACAGAAAATGGCGGGCTTCCTGTTGCGTTTTTCATAATGCTCTAAGAGGCTTTTTTTCATCATTAGTCACAATACACCTCTCGCCCGATTTTGGTGAAAATCGGTTAAGTGGAAACCTAGCGGCTGGGTTCCAGGGGGCGCTGTTGAGCCATTTTGCCACGCCCATTTCCAAATACTCCAGAATACTGTCATTTTCACCAAGTTCTAATATACTGCAAAGTTTAGAAAGTTTTTGAGCATGGGAAAGCCCTCAAAAAGCAAATTCCGCATAGTCACAATAATAATAATCCTTACAATTTCAATAGGGCCTCTCACCATTCGGTGCTCGGGCCCTAATAATAAATACACCTGTGTATTGATTTTTGTGAAGATCGGTCAATGGGAACACCTTCCGGGGGTCTCGGGCTGTCTCGGGGGGCACCGTTGAGCCATTTTGCGACGCCCATTGAAAATTCCTTCAGAATACGTAAATTTTCACCACTTTCTAACTTTCTGCAAATTTTGGTAAGAAGTTGAGCATGTTAAAGCCCTCAAAAAGCCAATTCATTTGCCTGAATAATAATAATAAATATTAACTAAAATTTTTAGGGCTGCAAAGCAGCACTGGGTGGGCCCGAGCACATCCATTTTGAAGCGTTGCATGCTTTTTGTCTGAAAAAACAAAAATAACCAGTTCTGAGAGAGAAAGAGACGTGACCTTTGCAAGACATAAAGTTTCCTTTGATCTAAGAAGACTGAAATCAAAGGATTCATGGTCCATGTATGTCCGCGTTACAGAACATCGTGTTTTAATGGCGTGTAATCAAATTTTGACGCCACGCCACGGTCACACCGTGTGATTAAAAAAAAATCCGTCAGTCAGTTCTTATCTCCATCTTGTTGTGATGACACTCATCTCAATTTGAAGTTGATCCGATGAAAACCCTGGTACAAGTGTATCAAAGAAAAAATGTGGAATATGGCCAAAATGGCCACTAAATACAAAATATCAGGCTTCCTGTTTTGTTTTTACAATTGCACCCAGAGACTTTTTTGTTTGTTTGGTCATGATACACCTGTATATCGTTTTTTGTGAAGATAGGTCAATGGGAACACCTTCCGGGGGTCTCGGGGGGTCTCGGGGGGCACCATTGAGCCATTTTGCGACGCCCATTGAAAATTCCTTCAGAATACGTAAATTTTCACCACTTTCTAACTTTCTGCTAATTTTGGTAAGAAGTTGAGCATGTTAAAGCCCTCAAAAAGCCAATTCATTTGCCTGAATAATAATAATAATAATAATAAAGATATTTTTCCGTTATCTCTGAGACAGCATGCGGCGTCAAGTCTTTGAAAATGTAAATGCTGCATCCTATAGGGATATATATATATTAAATAATAATAATAATAAAAATTTTAGGGCTGCAAAGCAGCACTGGGTGGGCCCGAGCACATCCATTTTGAAGCGTTGCATGCTTTTTGTCTGAAAAAACAAAAATAACCAGTTCTGAGAGAGAGAGAGACGTAACCTTTGCAAGACATAAAGTTTCCTTTGATCTAGGAAGACTGAAATCAAAGGATTCATGGTGCATGTATGTCCGCGTTACAGAACATCGTGTTTTAATGGCGTGTAATCAAACTTTGACACCACGCCACGGTCACACCGTGTGATTAAAAAAAAATCTGTCAGTCAGTTTTTATCTCCATCTTGTTGTGATGACACTCATCTCAATTTGAAGTTGATCCGATGAAAACCCTGGTACAAGTGTATCAAAGAAAAAATGTGGAATATGGCCAAAATGGCCACTAAATGCAAAATAGCAGGCTTCCTGTTGTGTTTTTCCAATTGCACCAAGAGACTTTTTTGTTTGTCTGGTCATGATACACCTGTATATCGATTTTTGTGAAGATAGGTCAATGGGAACACCTTCTGGGGGTCTCGGGGGGTCTCGGGGGGCACCGTTGAGCCATTTTGCGACGCCCATTGAAAATTCCTTCAGAATATGTAAATTTTCACCACTTTCTAACTTTCTGCAAATTTTGGTAAGAAGTTGAGCATGTTAAAGCCCTCAAAAAGCCATTTCATTTGCCTGAATAATAATAATAATAATAATAATAATAATAATCCTTACAATTTCAATAGGGTCTCACCAGACACCTTTGATGTCTGTGCTCGGGCCCTAATAATAATAATAATAATAATAACCAGAAACATATGGCTGTATATGTAGACTTTTGTTGCTCTGAGTCTGCTAGATGTGTTTGGAAATACATTCCTTTATTAAATTAATATGGAAACAGTATGATAGTGATGGGTTGATTGAATTGCAGTATTATCCCATGTCCATTACATCTCCAGACAAATATACCTCCTGTGAGTTTATGGTCAATGTACCATTACTGTGACTTTAAAAGCCAATAGCAATCTTTGCTGTGAGCTACAACTAATACAATCAATGAACCCTATCCCTTATCTATCTGACTTTACTGAACTAAATATCTAAAAAGTTCTTAGAAAAGTCCGGAGTTATTAGTTATTATTTTGAGTTTGAAGTAGAAATAATAGAAAATGGACATGATCATGATAGTGCACAGGTTTGTTGGAACATTACATGTCACTTCTCAGAGATGTTGTAGATTTTCCTATGACTCCAGTGTGAGGGGAAGGAAAGGAGTGCCACCCTGTTGTGGCTCGGTGGCAGGCCGAACAATGGAAAGGCCCACAAAAACTGCAGGGGCCAAGGAAATGGGAGGGATGAAAACTGTCCAGTTTATTATAAAACCGGTTGAACCAAGTGTCAGGTCTCGTCTACGGGGTGACACTCCCTCGTCTATCTCAGCTGTGCATACACACAGAGCAGAAAAAGAAAGAATATAAAAGACACACAAAAGATGAGTCTTTGTGTTGAGGCAAAGGCCGGTTGTGTTACAGGAGGGAAAATGCTTTCTTCAAAGACTAAATGAGTCACTGCAGGGACGGCCCCCATCCCCCTCCCCATTTGTGAGGATTTCTGCGAGGCCGTGATTAGGCTCACCCCAGTGCCATGTGTGCACCATGCACCCCCCACCCACCCACCTCATCCCCTCCAATCTCTGCCTTGCCTTAGCTCTCAATGAGATTAGCCCACAAGCTATTGTTCTGATGACACTTCATTTTAAGCTATACTCTCATTAACATAATACAAAGACAGAATCGCATGACTTGGTGACTTTAAAGAATTAAATATGTGTAGCATATGTGAATATATGATGAAATCAAACATTAAAACAAAAAAATAAGCAAAAACAACCTCCAGCCAAGATCCGAATGAAGCAAACCTTTATTTGTGTATCTCCAAGATGCTTCAGATGAGATGTTTATATGTTTTATATCTCAGAAGTCATTAAGTGCCCTCACTTAATCATTATTAACATGACACCTCAGGTTTAAATCTTGAGGTAAACAACTGAAAAGAGAACAATGAATGCAACCAGCCTGTGTGGAGGGAGGAAACTATGATTTTAAGGACAAGGGGATTATGTTGTTCTCGTGGAACAGATGTTAACATGGAGAGGTTGATCCTCCTGAGAGCGGCCCCTCACACACACACACACTGTCCTGCAGTCGCTGGCCCATTGTCAATGTGCATCCTCTCTTCTCAGTCTTTGGTTGCATATCGCTCCCACCCCACCCCACCCCCATCCAAGACAGACTTACTCTACCCCATGACCTTGATGGGCTCCTAATGACATCCACTTTTGTGGTTTGACAGATGTGAGCTCTTGACAACTTTCATGCTTCCTCCTGAAGCAACCTCCACACATTCATGATTAGTATGGATAAACAAAAGATGGATGACAATAAGTACCATTAACAATAAGTGAGCACTGACCCCTCCATCTCAGCTCATCCTCTCATCAGACCTGTAAGCAGGTCAGCTGTTGTGCGACCAGCCTTCATTCTTCTTGATAGCTTGGTCATTTCACCGGGTCTTTAGTATTTTCCAGGTCAGGGTGAATGGATTCAGAAGTTCAATTCACTGCTCTTTATTCCTCCCCCACATTTTCTTTCAAACCTGAGAATGCGTTGATATGTAAAATATTATTGATACATCTCACAAGCCTTGTGCAATGTAAATGTAAAACTCTTAATCACTGCACAATACTTACTCAACCCTTCATTGTAGGGGTGGTAACTATGGATTTTCTAAATCATTTGCATATATTCCACAATTGACTGCACACTTTTTCATATCTATCTTTTCTGTTTTATATCGACTGAAGTTAGCATGATAACCGGATAGCCATATTATATGAAGGACCAAAAACATGTAAGTTTAAAAAATAAATAGACAGATAAATAAATATAGAAGTAAATAATTAAATGAAGAAATAAATGAAACGAGCAGACAAACCACATTCACAATCCTGAGGAGACTAATCTCTAAAATGTTATGACACATGGTCGGCCACTCCCACTGAACCGCAAATCTCCAGCCAAACTTTAAAGAATTACAAAGTGTGGGAACTTGGAATAAACACGGAAGTGGAGGATATCAACTGCATCTATCTAAAACTGTCACACACTTAAGACGTTGATATGAAACATTAAGATCCTTCAAACTTTTTAAGTCGTTTTTAATCAGATTGGACAAGTGATTGTGTAAATGTAGTCGTTACATGAAGGTGTGGCTCTTTACCCATTCATTCAAATATTAGCCTGGTTTTGTTACCCTGACTAACTCCCAGAAGTCGTTGCAAAGATGGCAGCCAACTGGTTTCACTCTCTCAAATATCAGATAAAAGACACAAATATAAAATAATAATAATAATAATAATAATAATAATAATAATAATAATAATAATAATAATAAGTACATTTCAACACCAGATACTTTTGATACTTAAGTACTTTTAATATGAGCTACTTTAAGACATTTAGAAGACATAAGTTACGTCAATTTAATGGCAGATATGCTCGGCTAATTATGTGGGCCGGTCTGAGCCAAAAAATGCCCGGGCCGTTTTGTTCTCCCAGTCCAGCCCTGGTAGTAGTAAAACACAATGTAAATTAGACATTGAAAATTCCTTCAGAATACGTAAATTTTCACCACTTTCTAACTTTCTGCAAATTTTGGTAAGAAATTGAGCATGTTAAAGCCCTCAAAAAGCCAATTCATTTGCCTGAATAATAATAATAATAATAATAATAATAATAATAATAATAAAAATTTTAGGGCTGCAAAGCAGCACTGGGTGGGCCCGAGCACATCCATTTTGAAGCGTTGCATGCTTTTTGTCTGAAAAAACAAAAATAACCAGTTCTGAGAGAGAGAGAGACGTAACCTTTGCAAGACATAAAGTTTCCTTTGATCTAGGAAGACTGAAATCAAAGAATTCATGGTCCATGTATGTCCGCGTTACAGAACATCGTGTTTTAATGGCGTGTTATCAAACTTTGACACCACGCCACGGTCACACCGTGTGATTAAAAAAAAATCTGTCAGTCAGTTTTTATCTCCATCTTGTTGTGATGACACTCATCTCAATTTGAAGTTGATCCGATGAAAACCCTGGTACAAGTGTATCAAAGAAAAAATGTGGAATATGGCCAAAATGGCCACTAAATGCAAAATAGCAGGCTTCCTGTTGTGTTTTTCCAATTGCACCAAGAGACTTTTTTGTTTGTCTGGTCATGATACACCTGTATATCGATTTTTGTGAAGATAGGTCAATGGGAACACCTTCCGGGGGTCTCGGGCTGTCTCGGGGGGCACCGTTGAGCCATTTTGCGACGCCCATTGAAAATTCCTTCAGAATATGTAAATTTTCAGCACTTTCTAACTTTCTGCAAATTTTGGTAAGAAGTTGAGCATGTTAAAGCCCTCAAAAAGCCAATTCATTTGCCTGAATAATAATAATAATAATAAAGAGAGACGTAACCTTTGCAAGACGTAAAGTTTCCTTTGATCTAGGAAGACTGAAATCAAAGGATTCATGGTCCATGTATGTACGCGTTACAGAACATCATGTTTTAATGGCGTGTAATCAAACTTTGACGCCACGCCACGGTCACACTGTGTGATTAAAAAAAAATCCGTCAGTCAGTTTTTATCTCCATCTTGTCGTGATGACACTCATCTCAATTTGAAGTTGATCCGATGAAAACCCTGGTACAAGTGTATCAAAGAAAAAATGTGGAATATGGCCAAAATGGCCACTAAATGCAATATAGCAGGCTTCCTGTTGTGTTTTTCC
Organism: Limanda limanda; assembly: GCF_963576545.1. Taxonomy (NCBI): domain Eukaryota; kingdom Metazoa; phylum Chordata; class Actinopteri; order Pleuronectiformes; family Pleuronectidae; genus Limanda; species Limanda limanda. The sequence continues at coordinate 7,778,383 of NC_083638.1, read as the reverse complement.
AATTGCACCCAGAGACTTTTTTGTTTGTCTGGTCATGATACACCTGTATATCGATTTTTGTGAAGATAGGTCAATGGGAACACCTTCCGGGGGTCTCGGGATGTCTCGGGGGGCACCGTTGAGCCATTTTGCGACGCCCATTGAAAATTCCTTCAGAATACGTAAATTTTCACCACTTTCTAACTTTCTGCAAATTTTGGTAAGAAGTTGAGCATGTTAAAGCCCTCAAAAAGCCAATTCATTTGCCTGAATAATAATAATAATAATAATAATAATAATAATAATAATAAGTACAAGTGTATCAAAGAAAAAATGTGGAATATGGCCAAAATGGCCACTAAATGCAAAATAGCAGGCTTCCTGTTGTGTTTTTCCAATTGCACCAAGAGACTTTTTTGTTTGTCTGGTCATGATACACCTGTATATCGATTTTTGTGAAGATAGGTCAATGGGAACACCTTCCGGGGGTCTCGGGCTGTCTCGGGGGGCACCGTTGAGTCATTTTGCGACGCCCATTGAAAATTCCTTCAGAATACGTAAATTTTCACCACTTTCTAACTTTCTGCAAATTTTGGTAAGAAGTTGAGCATGTTAAAGCCCTCAAAAAGCCAATTCATTTGCCTGAATAATAATAATAATAATAATAACAAGACATAAAGTTTCCTTTGATCTAGGAAGACTGAAATCAAAGGATTCATGGTCCATGTATGTCCGCGTTACAGAACATCATGTTTTAATGGCGTGTAATCAAACTTTGACGCCACGCCACGGTCACACTGTGTGATTAAAAAAAAATCCGTCAGTCAGTTTTTATCTCCATCTTGTCGTGATGACACTCATCTCAATTTGAAGTTGATCCGATGAAAACCCTGGTACAAGTGTATCAAAGAAAAAATGTGGAATATGGTCAAAATGGCCACTAAATGCAATATAGCAGGCTTCCTGTTGTGTTTTTCCAATTGCACCCAGAGACTTTTTTGTTTGTTTGGTCATGATACACCTGTATATCGATTTTTGTGAAGATAGGTCAATGGGAACACCTTCCGGGGGTCTCGGGCTGTCTCGGGGGGCACCGTTGAGCCATTTTGCGACGCCCATTGAAAATTCCTTCAGAATACGTAAATTTTCACCACTTTCTAACTTTCTGCAAATTTTGGTAAGAAGTTGAGCATGTTAAAGCCCTCAAAAAGCCAATTCATTTGCCTGAATAATAATAATAATAATAATAATAATAATCCTTACAATTTCAATAGGGTCTCACCAGACACCTTTGATGTCTGTGCTCGGGCCCTAATAATAATAATCCTTACAATTTCAATAGGGTCTCACCAGACACCTTTGATGTCTGTGCTCGGGCCCTAATAAAGATGTTCAGAATTCGCTCTGTTGCACATCTTATTGTTATGATTGGTTGTAAATTCATTTATTTTATCATTTATAATAAATCTTGAAAATTGAGTTTCAAGACTGAGGCTTCAAAATAATCTGTTCATCTTCATCGTCAACTTTGTTTTCATCTTGTCTAATTCCAGGGCCAGACAGCAGGTTAAAACAATCACATCCTGGAATGGCCCGATCATGTGGAACGGGATATTTGACGGGAAGGCTTATGATGAGCTGCATATTCAACTCCGGTCGTCCGTGGCTCTCACTGTGTTTGCTGTGGGCAGGTTTGTTCACCCCGTGAATATTGTGACTGCTGAGATGCGGACATTTTCATTCGTCATACTTTTTCCAAATTTGGTGATGATTTAGAAACGCTACCTGACTCCAACTGAACAAAGTGCAAATGATCAGTTGGACTTTGTTCAGTTGATTTCACAGTCAATTTCAGTCAATTTCTGTTTTGTTGTCTCTATCTCAGGTACCTGGATGTCAACTTAAACAATGTTATCAATACAAACACAAAACTAAAGATAATTGCCACTGCCAGGGCATTAATGTTAGAGTGTGGTGAAGCACCAACACAGTGAAAAATGATTTTAAACGATATTGATGACATATTTTATATGAAATAAATGATAAAATATGCATCCCATAGTTTGTATTCCCCTTCTGTTGTCCTGGAGTTTTAATTTGACCAATTTGACCAATCACATTATTAAATGTCCCCCTCTGCCTATCCATACAGAGACACAAGCAGTGATAAAGATAAAAAGAGAGAGGGGGGAGGTCTACGTACTCTCCCCATAGGCTTGAGTGGAGAATACGTCATTTACCCTTGACACCCGACATTGAACGTAGCAAACAGCGGAGAAGTTCTTGAAGATGGATGACATTAAATTACAGACTACATGCGATGCACCTTATTATTATCTGAGGGATTTTTACACACTGTCTGATAAAGATTCCGACAGTAAAGGCAAGGGGTAGTGATGGACAGTTTTTTAAAAAAGAAGTTAAGTCTTTCATTCTCACTTTCCACCTTAAAACTATGAAATGAACTGAACTATGAACTCGTTCAGAATTTAAATGGTGAACTATGAACGTGAACTATTCATGTTTACTTGTATGAACAGAACTTTGAACTAGTTCATGAGAGGTGTGAACTTGAACAACACTGCCTGTTATTTGTCTGTACGTGAGAAGGCAAATGTCAGTTACTTTTCCTGCCAGTCGGCTAATACAATGTCTGAGTGAGCCCAATGTGTGAGGATGAACCACACCCTCTCTGCAGGTAGCAGACACACCTGCTGAATTATTGGCAGTGGTAGGGGATACACTGATAACGTCCTGGACTCTTACACGGCGGCTTTTGCCATTTGGATCGTGACACCAGAGGAAAATCCAAACTCAGCTTGCTGACCAGCGTTGCTTGTTCATCTTCACCAGATCCACGCCAGTGAAAACAACTTGCACACGGGTAGGTAAACATGTCTCAGAGTTTGCTGATGGAACTCGACAAACTGAAACCCTGAATTGGCAGAAACTCAGTTTTATACAAACATTTCTTTGTCTTCAACTTTTTATCATGACATACGGGATGTGTTTAACTTCTTCTTCTAAATCCTCTTCAGTTCTTCTGTTAGAGTCAGTGGCTACAAGTCAGATTTATCAATACGTTTGAAACTTCTTCATATTAGTTATGTAGTTTAAATTTTTTTGCAAATATAATAAAAAATCCTCAACCTTGTACAAGCCGCTGTAACTTTTGTTTTTATGAAAAACATGCATTTCATTTGTTCAAAACATCTGAAAACACAGTGCGGTAAAAGATTTGAAAAGCGCTGGATGAATAAAATGTAATTATCTTTATTATTATTATTCCTACAGGAATCCACTGCTCTGAGTAAGATGCCGTTTGTTGGTTGACTTGAAAACGTTTTCATTTGTTAATGGTTAAAATGCTGTTATTCCCTCAAAGGTGCAGTTTTACCACCATCACCAGAAGCCATAATCGTGGTTGAACTTGTTTGCTGGAAAGTTTCCAAGCGATGAGGTAACTCTTTGTTCAGATATTCATCTATTGATGAATATCTTAACCTGCTTTCAGATAGAAAGCAGGACCAGGCAGATACATGCCTGGTCCTGCTTTCTTTTCTTTTCTTTGGTTTATATTGCCTGTTTATGTTTTAGTGTGTACTGTAAATTGTGGACGGAATCTAACCATTTGATAGATCTAACTAGGTTACACTTCAATGGCACCTTTTTCCTTTTTGCTTCTATGACATATGTATTGCACTTAATTGTTCCTATATATTTATCTTCAGATATCGTTCTATTTTATTTTTATGTCTTCATTTTATTATTATCCGGTGTGTATGTGTGTATCTGTGTGTGTGAGTACATGGGTATACTTATGTTTGTATACGGTAATTACTTTATTTATGCGCTGTTGAATGATGATAATTGTTGTTCTTCAAATCCCAATAAAAATTTGATCACAAAAAAAAAAAAAAGCTTGCTCAATCCAAACCATCCACATTCCTTCAGCGACGATTTGTACATAAAAGCATCTAAACCAGACATGGGCAAAGTACGGCCTCCGGGCCATATACGGCCCGTTGGGCTTTTTAATCCGGCCCGCCGAACTTTTACAATGGATAAAAGCGTCAGCTAAATTAAATTTGTGTGGTGTATAGACAACAAATACTTTTTTCACTGAAGTCCAATCGAAGGCTGTATGCCTGATATGCCGAGAAACTGTCGCAGTTTTCATGGAGTACAACATCAGCCGTCACTTTGCTACGAAGCATGCTAACTATGCTAGCAAGCAGTCAACGCAAGAACGGGTGGGTGCAGCTCAGAGGTATTTTTCACAGACAAACTGCGATTAAAGAGTCATCTACCAAGGCATGTTTTTTGGGGGGCATTCGAAATAGCAAAGGCTATCAAGCCTTTCTCTGAAGGCGGGTTTTTGTTAAATGGCCTTGCAAAAAATTGCTTTGCTACTTGGTAAAGGCCAAATCCTTTCATTTAATGATTTTTCCATGTCATTTATATTAGTTCACAAAAACACTCCATCCATCTGAACCTGGCCCGGCCCCTCTGTCAAATTTTAGAACCCATTGTGGCCCGCGAGTCAAAAAGTTTGCCCACCCCTGATCTAAACTCTATTGTATTTTTTTTAATTGCTAAATGAGATAAAGACATGATGACACAGAGTGCACATACGATAAGAGTTAAAAGTACAAAGCATTTCAGTTAAATTAGAACTAAATCAAAGAACTGTTCACACAACTAAACATCATTTTTACCACTATTAGTTCATCTCTATACTGCAATAGAAGTTAAATTGAATTGAACTGAAATTGAATTGGTTCCTGCCAGACGCAGGCCCCACCCCTCCACCGAGTTGGGAGGTAATTGGTTTGTTCCTTTTTTTGCATAATCCTGCACAACGTACACACTTTACAGTATTCACCTTTTTAATATGTTGTCACTGTGCTTCACGTTCATGCTAAATGTCTGTTCAACACACATTTCCCTTGTAAGGCTGTAAAGATATGAAGTGACATATTTTGTAACTTTATATTACACAAATTCAACTTGTTCTTTTCCTGCTTTTCTATCGTTGCAGGCGGCTCCGTAATACTGTGACAAAATGGGGGCTCGGCCTCTATTTTGTGATGTTGGTGCTCAGCTTCACCTTTTTATACAACAGGTGAAAATACTTCACGCTCTTCCTGAACAGCTGCAGAACTTTCTGTGTGAGATGATGTAATTTCATTGCCAGAATCACCTCAATTTACTTCACTGTCTTGACGACGGTGGCTTTTTTTTAAAGATCCTTTAGATTTGTTTCCATTGAAGAAAACCTGCCGGTGCCCAGAGAGAAAGAAGAGAGGAGGAACATAGATGCCGACCTTAACTTCGGGTAAGAGATCTGACACTTGCACTGTAAACAAATGTATATTAACAGTTATCTGCTGGCAGCAGGGTTCCCTGCAGTTTACTGTTATTTTACAGTACTCATACTGTAATCAACTTTACAGCGTATTACCGTAAAAAACTAAATCAACTGAACAGTGCATTGCTGTATTTTCTTAAATTCACATTGAGCTGCCGGCAGCAGGGTTTACAGGGATTTATCGTTTTCTTACTGTAACCTTAATATACAGTTCAGTGCTGTCCACATACTAAAACACACTATAGGGCTGTGTTTACTTATATTTACAGTATACTATTAGCATCAGTCTGTACATTATTATTACGACCTGAGCACCGAACAAAGAGTGAGACAGTGAGGCCCTATTGTAGGCAAATTCATTGGCTTTTTCAGGGCTTTGACATGCTCACATTCTTACCAACATTTGCAGAAAATTTGAAAGTGGTGAAAATGTACGTATTCTGGAGTAATTTCCAATGGGCGTGGCAAAATGGCTCAACGGTGCCCCCCGAGCCCCCTGAACGCGTTCACATTGACTGATCTTCACAAAAATCGATACACAGGAGTATCATGACCAGACAAACAAAAAGTCTAGATGTGCAATTTGAAAAACACAACAGGAAGCCTGCTATCTTGCATTTAGTGGCCATTTTGGCCATATTCCACATTTTTACTTTGATGTACTTGTACCAGGGTTTTCATCGGATCAACGTCAAATTGAGATGAGTGTCATCACAACAAGATGGAGATAAAAACTGACTTGACGCATTTTTTTTAATCACACGGTGTGACCGTGGCGTGGCGTCAAAGTTTGATTACACGCCATGAAAACACGATGTTCTGGCCATTAAAACACGACCATGAATCCTTTGATTTCAGTCTTCCTAGATCAAAGGAAACTTTATGTCTTGCAAAGGTCACGTCTCTTTCTCTCTCAGAACTGGTTATTTTTGTTTTTTCAGACAAAAAGCATGCAACGCTTCAAAATGGATGTGCTCGTTTTTTTTGTATTTCCTGAGAAGCAGGGTACAGAACAGATTTTCATCTTGTCTATTTCCAGGGCCAGACAGCAGGTTAAAACAATCACATCCTGGAATGCCCCGATCATGTGGAACGGGACATTTGACGGGAAGGCTTATGATGAGCTGCATATTCAACTCCGGTCATCCGTGGCTCTCACTGTGTTTGCTGTGGGCAGGTTTGTTCACCCTGTGAATATTGTGACTGCTGAGATGCGGATATTTTCATACGTCGTACTTTTTCCAAATGTGGGTGACGATTTAGAAACGCTACCTGACTCCAACTGAACAAAGTGCAAATGATCAGTTGGACTATGGCACAGTCAATTTCTGTTTTGTTGTCTCTATCTCAGGTACCTGGATGCCTACTACAAGGATTTCCTGACCTCAGCAGAGCAACACTTTATGTTGGGGTTACCAGTGACGTACTACGTGTTTACAGATTCACCTGAGAAGGTACCGCAAATCAAGCTCGGCCCCCAGCGAAGCCTCAAGGTTATCAAAGTGAAAATGTACACCAGATGGCAGGACATCTCTATGATGCGCATGAGTATGATATCGGATCTCATAGAATCGGAGATTGCTTCCAACTTCAGATACATCTTCTGCTTCGATGTGGATCAAGTGTTTGAAGCGAGGTTCGGCTCAGAGGCTCTGGGGGATTCTGTGGCTTTGATCCATGCTGGTTTCTACAAAGCTCCAAAGGAAGAGTGGAGCTATGACAGAAACAAGAAATCCACAGCCTTCATGGAAACTGGAGATTTCTACTACCATGCTGCCATCTTTGGAGGATTGTGTGCAAACGTGAAGAATCTGACAGACGCCTGCTACCTGAGCATCATGGAGGACAAAATAAATGACGTGGAAGCTGTGTGGCACGATGAGAGTCACCTCAACAAGTACTTCTGGCTGAACAAACCAAGCAAGCTGCTCCCCCCCGAGTATTGCTGGAACTATGGGATGGGTGACAAGAGCAACATAAAAATCGTCCGTCTGAGATGGGCACCAAAACATTATGATACACTTCGCACTAATGTCTGAAAAACTTTGAAAAGATGGAGCCAATTCTTTTCAGAGGTCACGCTGACTTTGACCAATAAATTCTAATCGGGTCATCAAAGCTGAGATAGATCAGAACAAATTGTAGAGATATAACCTCCATGATACCTTCAGGAACGTGGAAAACAACACATCATGTGGGAAATGATGCATGTTCGAATATATTAAATTAGACACTTGCACTTTAGCTGCTGGCAAAGAATAGTCAAACCAACCTTGATAATTAAACTGAGCTTGAGATTTTTAAATTTTAAAGTCCCATAAAATGCAGAGAATAGACAAAAACTAAACTAGCCGTTACAAATATATATATATTATTCATATATATATATAGCCAATATAACTAAAAGCCATAAAGACGTCTTGACTTGCAGATCGCTTGATAGAGACTTGACTTGAGTAGAATGGAAACAGTTTAAAATTTCATTGATTTGACGATTGACAGGAAAAACGACTTGATAAAACTAGAACTAGGCCCAACTAAAGATGCTGTTCCATCAAGACCCATGAGTTATTCACTAAAAAGCTAAATAAATATATATATATATATATATGTATATAATTATACTTTAATATAATTATACTATAGTTAAGATAAAAGCTCCTTGATCTGTTTTAATGAGTTTTTTCTTGGCCCAGGATCCATCCTCCCACTAAATCTTGAGGAAATCAATTCTGTGGTTTTTTCTGCAAAATCCCCCAAAAAGTTTGTTAGTGAAACAACTTTCTGGATGTTGTGATTTCAAGGTCAAACCCGTTTGCTAAAAAGACGCCGGTTTATCTGTGGACTATAAATTGAGATAGAACCCCCCTCCTCCCTCTATCCAGAACATAAACCCATTCCGGTGTAACAGGCCAATTTAACCCCCGCCCAGATTAAACCTTTGTATACTTTGGCCCAGGCATAAACTGTCCTAGGCAAAACTATACCCATGGGTGTAAACTAGCCTAGGCCAGACTACACCACTCCAGGCAGGGCCGGTCCTTCCTATAGTTTTTTGCATCCCTTCTTTTTCTCCAACCAATATTTTGATATTAAAAAATATTTAACATAAGGAGAAAATTTGGCAAAAATCTTTTATTTCCGAAACTTGCATGCACCTAGTGCAGTACATTCTTAATATCATTGGTTGAATGTTGCCCGGTTCGGTTTCCCTCCTCCACTCCCTGAGATGCCCAGACATGCAAGAGACGTCCCAACAAACGTTACATGCTGGCTGAAGTTCAAGCACTCTGGACTCTGGTACTGGAAGAAAAGAATAGATATCTGGACACTCTTTTATTATAACTTGACAGAAAATTAAACACAACGCACTTCAATAACGGGAGACAAGCATGATCATTTTGATGTGATCAGTGTTTAACTTTGAAAATTTATATTGTAGCGAGGACTTGTTAGTCTTATGTTTTGGGTATGTCCTTTTATTTTAATGTGTAACACTACTGAGAAGTGTTGTAGTATCTTTGATCTTTGTGGAGTTTTTGATGTTATCAGTGTTTAACTTTGAACATTTATATTGTAGCGAGGACTTGCTAGTCTTAGAAGTTGTAGTTTCAGGATGTTATGACTTTTACTATATTATCTTACAATTGCAATATGTTTTGGGTATGTGCTTTTATTTTAATGTGTAACACTACTGAGAAGTATCTTTGGTCTTTGTGGATGTTTTGATGTTATTCTGGTTTAACTTTGAACATTTATATTGTAGCGAGGACTTGCTAGTCTTAGAAGTTGTAGTTTCAGGACGTAGTAATCGTTGATCTTTGTGGAAGTGTAATATTGTTCCTTTTTTTCTGGTTGAAGAAATAAAAGATCTATGTTTCAGAGTTTTAAGATTTAAGTCAGTTAGCTTTCTCACTTAACTTACCTGACAGAGCTGAACCCCCCGAAAACATATTGAAAAATTAAGTAATTCTTGTGTTTATCACTCAACACTTCTGATATCAAGGGGGTAAAATCTGGCCTGAGGGGTATGAATTGGCCTAGGCCATAATATACCGGGGTATAATCTAGCCTAGGCCCCTTTAGCCCCAGGTATAGTCCGGACTGGGGGTTTACTATGGCCTGTTACACCAGCACAGGTCCAGATGCTCTGTAGAAAAAAGCAAACTGAAAACGTGCTTCCTGCGTCTTTTATCTTTGTCCTTTTCAAAAACAAAAAAAGTTAATTATTTGTTATTACTGGGATCGCATCAACATATCAACACTGACTTTTATATGGAGTTCTCTTCTCAAGAGCCACGAGATACGAGCGCCCGGATTTTTCCAAGCTGAGATAGATCTGAACAATATGTTTAGGCTAGATTTTAAATATATTTTCTGGTTATAGAAATAACTTGTTCTTGTCAAATGCAAAACAACAACGAGCCGTAGTTTTAAGGTCTGAACGTGCGACATAGTTGAGCACGAATATTTAAAAAAAAATACCCTGGATGACTTACAATGTGTCACAATTATGCATATTTCAAATAAATAAATTCTCTTTCAAACAGCAACATATGGACAGTTGCAGATGTTTCTTCTAAGTTCAGGCATCCATTTTAATTATGACTTTGAGTTCACTAATCCATCTGTAGGCGACTGTTCATGTTGACAGGACAGCTGCCGGCCGGCGTCGCCCCCCCCGGCAGGAAGCGACTGAACGAGGTGGAAACCAGACGCTCGGCTCGTTTCCACGGTTCCACCGCTCACGGCCAGAGAAAAAACATTTCATCACCAAACATGAAACAAGAGCTTGGATCAGAGATTAATTTTATGTATATTCTTCTCATTGTCTACCTACTAATTAAACATTCTTTTTATAATAATGTTAAGCATTTCCCAGCAATGAATTGAATCATTTCCTGTGTGATATTATTTTTAGACTTGTTTATTCTGATGTGTTTTTTCCCACAGGTAGGATTTTCAAGGTTGTGCAGACTTTTCTTTGTGTGATGATTTTCTTTGTCAGTTATTAATATATTTTTGTTTTGAAAACTCGATCCTCCTGGATCACACCAGCAGTGATGACCGTCAAGATGTTGATGTCCTGAGCCTCGAGTGCTCAGTAGTTATTATCAGCTATGACAGCGAGACTGGTATTGTTTTAACCCCGTGTGTGTGTGTGTGTGTGTGTGTGTGTGTGTGTGTGTGTGTGTGTGTGTGTGTGTGTGTGTGTGTGTTTGGTCCTGGTGACACCGCCAGTAGCAGGATCTCCCACAGAGGTTTGGTTTTTACTCTAGCAGGTGTTTATTTGTGCTGGGACAGATTTGACAACACGTTGGCGTAGCAGCCGAGCAAGACGCAGTCAGGAAACCTTACAGGTGTCATGATGAGATCAAACCGAAGGATGTGTTTGAAGATGGCAGCGGTCTGACCCTCGAGTTCAGATTATTCTTGTAATAATGTTGTAGCAGCTACTCACGGGTGAAAACTTCAACATGTTGACAGGCATCAGAGCTGAAGGTTTCCCATCGTAATTTAGTTTATTCACGAACATCCGTCGGACACCAGACTTCCTGTAGCACATTTTGCCAGGATGACACACACACACACACGCACGCACACACACACACACACACACACACACATAGTGAAACGATGTCAACCTTCCTGCTGCAGCTGGAAATATGAAAACCGTGCCACACTGTGTGAGGCTGTTCATCTTGTCTCTGGTAGAATCAGACCACTTGATGGGTGAATCCAGGTTTTCTGGGACATTGGGTAAAGTGGGACACCTTCATTTCCTGTTCCAACAAATTCAAGTCAACAGGGATTTTACTGTAAGTAAGAATGGAATAACAAAATATGTGTTGAGTTGTTGAAAATGTGTTTTAGTCTATATTTGCAAACCTTTTCTTGTCATCCCACTTTATCAAACATGATGGATGTGAGACAACCTGCTTTGGATGATCTGGGAGAGTGAGTTAAGTTCTCTAAATGGTGAAATTTTAAGACTTCCCGAGGTAAGACAATGAGAGACAGGAGTTCATGATAAATACAGTAAAGAATAATGTACATTTTCAGCTTTCTGTCCTTTTTGCAAAATACTTTTTAAAAACTGGTAATATTGAGCTTGTCATACAGAACGAAAGGCGGCTTAGATTGTTTTTTTAAAGTCTATTAAAAGGGACACAGATTATCAAATTCAGGGCTTTCTTTCTTTGGCATAAAAATCATTAATAGTTGTGTCATGTCTACTCTGAGGATGATATATCCATTATGTCTGCTGGTGTGGTTAGAAAACATCTTCAGGAATACAGAAAGGTATGTGTCAAAATTGCAAAAGAAACGTCCTGGATCACCTGAATTCACCCTTCGTGCTCTTATCTACGCAGAGAATTTCATGAGCGTGTTTTTCTTTGTGTGCAGAACCTTGGAGCTCTGCTGGTGTTAAACAGCGAGGACTCAGAACTCGCAGACAGAGATTCTGTTAAACTGATGAAGCTGCTACTGTTGAATGAAATGAGCTCGACATGTTAACTCCAAGTTTGACTGAGAAATCACAGTGGATTGTTCCCTGAAGACCAGAGGCTGGGTTCCCCGGACGCTCTCCACAGCCCAGGATGTTCTCACACAGATCCACGAGATACTAAGACATTTCCCCGAGAGGCCTCCCTGGTGTTTACCTCGATTTCCCACCGTGCAGAATCACAGTGTAATCCTTGTCAATTGCAATCTGCCATTCTCCGATTTTGATTCACAGTGATACCAGCTGAGGCGGAGGGAGATTGGTTTTGAGGCTTAGCGGCTTCTCGTGGGAGGACTCAGATATTCTCATCCTTTTGATCAGCAGACACCACTGATTTGTTGCTTTGATAATTGTGCCAAAGTGTTACGATACAGCACCATGTATAAGAGCGATTCTCAAAATCTAGGACATTCTCATGTGTGTCATCTGACATGAAATGTTTTCAAAAAACTGGCTTTTGTTTGTAATTCACCAACACTCTGTTTGTAGGAATATCAAGTAGATTATAATCAAAAAGTCAATGTCCCCTTTACTCACTAATTCATTGTTCTGTCATACAATGAAGATGAAAATCATGATCCATTACCGTGAACAATGGGAACAGTGGAAGGGAAACTTTCATAAAATTAAGGATTTCTCTGGGTTGGAAGATTGTTGGTAATATTTTAGTTTTCTTGCATTTTATATCCCAAATGCAGAACTAGCTTTTCACAATTTAATCTTCCAGAATTCTCATAGTAAAACTCTACTTTACCTCCTTTAAAGACGTCTGTGAATATAATGAAAATGTGTCGTCCACAGCTTGTTATGATGAAACTTCAGCTACAAGGCCACGTTTGCATCTAGTGACTCTTCAGAAAAGGGAATATATGTTGTTAGTAGCTTGTAGGGTTGTGAGTTAAATGCTTTCGGGCTAAAAGGTTTTTTAAAGACGGGAACGACCACACAGACTGTGCTGTGAATAACTCACTGAATACACTGAATTCATCTCCAGCTATTAAAGAGAAAGTTGCCTCTTGAGTGCAGCGATTGATTGGACGCAGCCGGCGAGTTGTTGTTCCTCGTCTGACGTGTCATTTATCGACCGTTTTGAGCTGATTGACCAGAGGCCCGACTGAGAGACAGTCGCACAGCTGAGCAGATCAAACTGTTTCTTCTACTGATTCACTCGCACTGTGGCACTGCTGCTGCTCATTTGTGGTAAAACTTCTTCTTTTCTATCCGGTTGCATTGAGAATCCCTTCATCGAGCGGAGCGGGGTTATCGTATTCTCTACGTATTTTCCTTTTCTGACATTGATTCGCTCGTTTGATAAAGTTTTTTGAATGCTGGAGAGGATGATGCTGCTTTTACACTTCCAGACCAAGGTTTCTCTTCTCTTTTAAAAGGTTGTGATGTAGCCAACAGCTCCTGTCAAAGACGATGAATGAATCCAAATGTGCACACAGCTGAGGACTGCTCACAAACAAGCGGGACCTTCGGTACCAGGGACCACAGCCGGGTGTTCACTCTTTCTTTCACTTGTGTCATTTATTTGCTAAATCACATCTGTTAATGTGTCCATGAGGACAAATCACCTCGAAATGATTCGCTATTTCTTATTCGCTTCGCAAGTAACGTGCAACGGTCTTAACGGCACAAAACCAAATGTAGCGGTGCTGAACCTTCACTTCCTGTTCACTTCCTGTTCACTTCCTGTTCACTTCCAATCTGTGCAAGTGAGGGGTGAATAAGACGTCCGCTTCCTGTGTTGAAGCTGATCCAGGGGGGGGAAATTGTGTGGAACTGTGACCCACAATTCATTATGTGGCCGTGTCCTGATTCTGCTCTTATCTTCTGCTGATAAGCTTCCACACTTTCCTTCGCTTGTTCCAATCAGGTTCATGTATCACGATCCTCACTCAAAGATCCTCCTTGTGAACAACATCCCGTCATTTCTGCACATTCATGCTACAAGTTGCACTTTTCAGTCGCATCCCAAACTACTGGATTCACATCTGGTGACTGACGATCACTGACGGTCACTGGACTCATCCGGATGAAAGGAGCTTTTAGTGGTTTTTGCAAAGTGTGTCCATGAATGGATGGAAGCCCGGGGCCTCCTATCCATGATCGACTGGTTTTAAAAGGCTCAAACTTTGCAGAGAAACAGATTCTCAGAACCAACAATCTGCAGTGTTGATATAAAGCAGATTGGGTCCATTGAATCCTGCTTTTGACACCTTTATCTCTAGGTTTTCAACGCCGACAGTCCAATGACCATTAGTGATTCAAATGAAATGTATCAAGGTCAACCTGGAACCATATTTAGATGGACTATCAGGTTTTATTACCCAGTATCTCCAGTAAAACGTTCCCAGATTCAGTTTCTCATCTGTCCAGCCTCATCCAGTGCACGCCGGGATTTGACCCCGATTCTCCCGAAAACATTGAACTGAAGAATAATTTGGGAAAGTGAACGGATATTAACTCGGATACGTCTTCCCACTGTGCCCTGTGCATTTCAGTGTGATGTCAGCTCTCAGCATCGGGGTCCAAAGGATGCTTTTCCAATTCAGAGTCAATCAAGGGGAAAATGAAAATCTCACTGGGCTGTATTATTTATACACAGTCCCTGCTTTCTTCATGCTGTGATCAGCATTCTGCCCTCATTATGCACACACAAAAAACAAATACACATGCACACAAAGACAAAGTCACACACATTTTTCGCTTCACATGCTGTTTGATGTGGCAGACAGGATTTTCCATCATACTTTGACTTCGGTGTATCCCTGTGGTAATGTCGCTCTCCTGTGAAAACCATATATCAGCAACATTTCTGTCTTCACCGGTACAATGGAGGTGTGAGAGATGATAACAGTCCTGTGGGGAACATTTAATCAGCAGGAAAGAGTTGCTTGTAGAGCTCTGGTCGGCCAAGGAAAGATTTAATCAAATTAATGACTGTGCATTATCTCTAGATTAAATAAAACACTGAGTACCTAAATAAAGAGTTGGTGTTTGCAGCATATTGAACTTTAGGGGAGTTCAGTGCGAAAAAAAACAGCTTGATCCACCCAATTATCCGGATTCGCTACAAAATTTAATGGGTGTTTCCTCGAGTCACGTTCCACCCCTCTACAAAATTTCATGGGAATTACTTAATCAGTTTTTGAGTAATTCTGCTCAAATATAGACAAACAGCAATAAAAATTAAACTTCCTCAGTGGAGGGGAGTAACTGTTGCCTAATTATTGGAGCAAACATATTGAAATATGTCTAATTTCTGTATGTCATTTGCAAAGTTTACACTCGATATGTTGTAAGTCTCATTTAACAAAATGCAGCCACACTGAAAACTGAGGGTTCACAACTTCTTCTTCCTGGTGTCAGTTAGTTTAGAGCTTACTCTTTAAAAGTTTTCTTAGAGTAAACTATTAAATAAATTGGTCTGCTTCAAACTGGATGAGTTCAAAGTTGTGAAACCGTGCAGCTGTGTTCATGAGTCGTTTGTTTCACCCACTGCCAAGAGCGATGGATTAATCCCGGGAGGTTTATTGACGCAGCACTTTTCTCCTCATGAATGTAACATTGACGATTATACAAACATCGGACGAGTGCATATCGATCGGGAAACCACAGCTCGAGCTCTCAGTGAGGTTTGTGGTTTATTCAGAGTAACAGTGTCCACGCCGATTCCACAAAGAAACGTTGGTTTACTCAATTAATTAAAACAAAAGCTTCTTTCATAGCAAAATTCCATTCACAGCTTTTGGATTTTGGCCAAAGACGAAAAATCTCAGGGGGCAGATATTTCAGAATCTAGGACAATAGTCAGTTCAGTTTGTTCAGCTGCAGGAAAATCTTCTTTCTCTTTCTGGCTTATACATCTGACAAAGACCAGACAACTGGTCGGTTAATGTCTGATCAGCTAATTACCGTCTTTAGAAATAAGACAAACGCTTCTCTCGACAGTGACAGTGGGTATAATAGCGTTTTGTGGTCGGACACTTCCACCCACTGTGATGTGAATCGTTAGAGCAATTAAATCCATGAATCTGTGTTTCTGCCACATGGAGTGGGAGCAGCTCAGAGTTTGGAGGACGACGTGTCGGAGGGGTCTTAAATTCCGACGAGGACCATGTCACTGACACGGGAAAGGTTTAATCATCACTCGTGGCTTCACACATCATCGCTCCTCGGCCCGGATTAGATAAATCACTCCTGCTAATAAAGCCTCTCTAGGAGTGTGTGGAGGAAATGGTGATGTGCAGCGTCTCAGACTGCGTCGATGTTAAATATCCTCAGAAGCCCGTCACCAATAACAAGCTGCAGTATTACCCTGTTGGCCACAGAAGGTCACAGCACAGGCGCTTGTCACCACTTCCTGCTAAATGAAGCCGGAGGTGGGAGATGACAGTCGGCTCTGTGGCCTCAGATGAAGTCATCAGCACAATCTGCTGCACGTCAACGCGAAACCATGGCGACAGGCGGCAGTCAAGGTGGTCGGTGTGTAACAGGGGATCGGAGGGATATACGTGGATACATGTGAAAACCCTGCAATGCAACACTGTGAGTCCTGTGCTTTATTTTCAATTAGAACCCTAATAACAATCAGTTAACATTGTTCTAGTTCATGTCTCAATGCCTCAATTAAAGTCCTCTTCAATGCAGCACAATGTTCATTTTGTAAATTATGGTTGAATAGATTATGGTATAAATTGGGGCATTGATGAGCATGTGATTGACAGCTGGTACCGTCCAATGGGTGCAGGTCCTAGTTGTGCCTCCAGTGTCCTCGTGGTCCAAGTCAGGCTCCACCCCCAATTCTTGCAAGGAATGACAAGGTGTTTTAACCCTGGTCCAAAACCCAGTTTAACCACAAACCTGATTATAAATAAGCATAAATACAATGAAAAAACACATATAAGACTTAAAATATTGAACTTAGATTAAGAAACACCCACACTATTTATTTTCTACATCAAACGTGAAGATATATGCAAATGTATTTCTGTACTGTTTATTTTGTAAAGTATAAGTTTTCATGTTTTTAAATAAGGAAACCAATGAAACTGTGACAAGCTCATAACTGCAGATATTAGCAGGAAACCGATAAATGAGCAAGTCCCACTAAACTTTACAATAAGCGTAAACATAAATGCATCTCTCTCTCTCGCTCTCTCGCTCTCTCTCTCTCTCTCTCTCTCTCTCTCTCTCTCTCTCTCCCTCCATCTTCTCGACCACCTACTAAAGGAAATCCCTGCTATTGAGTTACAGTCCATCTGTTGACTTCTCACATATCTGCCTCCAGACAGCAGCGGCAGCCGGCGGAGCAGAGCAGCCCAGATGTTCAAGTCACAACCTCTACAGTCCTCCTGGGGGGGGGGGGGGGGGGGGATCCCAGGCCAGATGGTTGTGCACCACATAATCCCAGTGTGTGTCGGTTCTGCCCGAGGGTCTCCGACTACTGCCGGGAAGACCCCAGGGACATGTCCAGGAGACATGATCACAGGCCCGACTCAATCAGGTCGATTCAGTGCAAATGAACAGCAGCTCCACTCCTCATCCAATCCCCGTGGGGGGGGGGAAACCACTTGTGGAGGAAACCCATTGTTGCCTCATGCGTTTTTCAATTTCACTCCCATAGTCGCCACCGAGAGCTGGTGGCCGCACACGGGGACGGAATTGTGGAATGGCAAAATGAGATAGAGCTCTAAATTGATAAACACAATCTGGTTCAACACACTCATCACAGCAGAGAGGACGACAACGGCTTGTTTACACAATGAACACACGGAAAAAAGCCGCTGAGCTTCTACAGCGACAGATTAAACACTGGAGCGACAGATCTCTGAAGTAACTACCGCTCCAAATTATATTCTTCCCATTTCTTAAAATGCCTGATTCATTTGGAGTGAACAGTCACATTTTCCATCTCATACCAACTCTCAGGTACCGTGTGCTCTTATTTGATCATTTGCAGAACAGCCTGCTCTCTCTCTCCGGTGGCTTCCAGCTGTGAGAACGAGCAAAGTTCTGTCACCTCCACATCAGCCTCGGTGAGGTGAACACAGAGGAAGCGAGATGTTCGGCTCATCATGTCCAACCCAGCGTCTCCGTCCCCGGGCGGGGGGGCGAACGTCTCTGTGAGCGGCCGAGGGGAAGGAAAGGATGATGGACGAGACACTGCCGGATATTTACCCACAACTTTGTTACAGTTTCCCAGTTTTTCTCGGAGGCGATGGACATTAACAATGCTCCTCATGCTTAACTGTGACTCGCGCTAATTGATTGAACCCCCAGGGGCCGAAGGGGGAAGAGTAAAAGGTTGTTTTTAATTAAAACCTGAAGCTGCAAGGTTTCTGTGGTCTTTAAATTATATGGAGTGTACATTTAATTCATCCATTTATCTAGAAGACGGCATCATGACAGCTGGGCAGTGTCTTAAACAGGCTGCGTTAGTTTGTGTTTCTCTGATATAACAACAATCTGCCAGTTTGTTGAACTTACACAAAATGTTTTAATTGTTTTTTTCTTTGAGATTTGTTTTAAATATCGTTAGTGTCATGCAACAGGAAAATGTGTAATGAAATGTCAAAATAAGATAAAACAAAGTGCTGTGATTGCTGATGATTACATGGTATAATTATAACTGCACAGGTTAAATTGATATGTTGGATGTCATTAACTGTATTTGTGGATATTATGTGGAGATGTGAATAAACAAGTTTAGGGTAAAACACTGGAATAAAATAACCAAACATAATCATCTAGCTTTCTAAAAGCTGCAAACATCAATATTGATGAATAATGTCGCCGTCTTTTCTTGGTTCCCTTAAGCAAGAGTCTACTCTACGCATCAGCTACTTAAATATTACACGAGAGAATATACTGTATGTATGAAACACTAAAGGAAAATTAAATTAGTCTGTGCACAATAATGCTCACAATATCTACCATCACTTTCTTTGTTGTGCCTGGAAATAAATATGTTTGTTCAACCGTTACCTCGAAGTCGCTCCTGATTTATAAATATTATTATATCGTTAAACAACACAGCTCAATTAGAAACATGAAATGTGCATACAAATGTATTAAAACAAACCAATATATGTATTTATGTTATGTACCCTATGGTTGAGCTAACAAAAGCTAAAACGACTCAGTCCTGTGTATTTTCACTTCTGTCACTCTTTGGTTCACGCTACGATTAGAAGAAGGGTAAATTCACTTTGTGTGGTGAAAACCGGAGCAGCAGACGGATGCAGATGACGCTCTGCCTGTAATCGACGTGCGAACAGAAAACTTTTAGCTAAGATGTGCAAGCCAATGAATAAAAGCAAGAGAGTAAAAATAATTTACATCAGTTGACGAGCCGACTGCGTGAGTGGAATCGAGGAAGCTCAGATCGGGAGAAGTAACTTAACTTGCCTGACTCAGATTCACAGAGAGGGAGAGAGAGAGACAGAGACAGAGCCGTGTCCTGCGGCGTCGATCTGACGTCCTCTTCATGTGCAAGGACGCTCTGCTCCTGCTTGACATCCACATGAAAGCAGGATTCAGCCGCACTCAGAGCTCAAGAGCGAGCAGCACCATCGTCAGGTCGGTTCTCACGGCCGTCAGACGTCGTGATTGTCACACAGACCTTGAGCTGATTCACCCGGAGATGAGAGAAGTCGTCTCTGCGACAGGACGACTCGGTATCAAAGGGACGAGCCGGGTCCGGCCCGGGCGTTTGGGAGGCGACCGAAGTCTGCCCTCTTAAATCTAACCTCACCTGGTGTCACAGGAAGTTTAAAGAGGGAAAGTTAAAGCAATTCTTCACCTCGAAGATTTAGACACTGATCTCATCTTTCTTCATTATCTGAGCAATGAGGAAGAATCTTCTGCGCAGATGTTTGATGAGAAATGGTTGAATTTCTAATTGGTTATAAGCCTCGGTTGTCCCGGCTGGAAAAAATGAGTTGATCTCAACATCGACAGAGATTCTTGGTTTGATCTAAAACGAGTATAGTTGATGCAAAGATGTTTTTAAGCCAAACTCAGACTATATTTAAGTATCACATCCCCTCATCATGTAAAAGGTTAATTAAGTGGCAGGTTCAAGCAAATTATACTTTGAGAAGAAGTTTCGATAACTTTGAAACAAAAAAAAAATAATTAAAATCCAGAGTTTAAAAAACAATTATCTTCAACACGATATTCTTTTTTTTCATGCATGAACCCAAACAGATAATAGAGGATGAACGATGAAGAATCTTCATAACAACGTTACGAGTATCAAGGACCTGAAATCTGAAATAAAGGTGCATTACGTGAAACTTAGTAATGAAAAGAAAGCGGCAACAAAAACACATAAACAACACAGTCTGTGTATAAATCTAAAAATAAATGTGATGCATGTCTTCTTGAGGCTAAAATACGAACTGGTGCTGCCGCATCAACCACAAAATGAATATATTAATGGGATGAGAATAACTAAAATGACTGGAACCATCTTTAATTAAAATGTAATTCCCTTTTATTTTGACTTTTGAGTTTGGCTCATGCTCCATCCACTAACATGGAGGAGACCGGGTTTATGAGCTTCACCCATCGTCCATCTTCTTCACAGTCTGTGCATAATACAAATGGAGCCTTGAGGTGACATTAGCCGAGCTCCTCTCCTGTGTTCCTCAGTGACATCGGCACGAACAGCTCTCGCACGTGAAAAGATTTCACAGCAACAACACACGATGACAGTTCCCCACAGAGTTTCCATTCGGACCTGCACGTCAGCCTCACATGAGCAGAGTGTTTGTGTCTGATCACAGGATTTGCCCAGCCCATCGCTCTTTCCTTTTTCCCTTTGAGATCCTCGTGCACTGCGATGTGAAGAATGACGAAGCTGCACTGCTACTTGTCACCATTAAGTGTCAGAGGCCATTAGAGCAGTTATTGCACCCTTCAGATGATGGAGTGTGTCGTTCTGGTCCAAGTGCATCGACGATCCTGGAGGTAATTTACGTACTTGGAGATTAAGTTGTCGTGAATCAAAGATAGAAGAAATAATTGTTTTGATATCGACTATATTCACAAATCACAAATCTGTACAATGTTAAACTTCGTCTTTTACCAGAGGAAAAAGATTTAGAGTGTAACACGTCAAGAAAATAACAATATTTACAACATTCAAGAGAAAAGACAGAATCAAACATAACTGTGGAGTTTTATCAGTGTTTGAAGCTTTTAAAGAATTCAAAATCACCTGATAAACATGTTAACGTTGAAGGGAGGATTAGATTTAATTAACCACAATCTGTTTGATGGTTTGTTGGTTTGTTTGTTTGACACAAGGATTACACGAAAACTACAGATTTCCACAAAACTTGGTAAAAGGATGGAACCTGGGCCAAGAAAGATTACATTTTGGTTCAGATCTGAACAAAGATGGTGAACCTGGAATGTGTTATCATCACTTTCTTTAACATTGTGAGAGAGAGGGTGTTCCTTTTTTTTGACTTTTTCACCGGTTTCACAGGGAATAATTCATGATGTAAAAGAAAATCTGGCATATTTCGGTTACCGACATCGTGTGCGCTTTGGTGTGGATCCAAATAAAAAATCTGGATCTGCAAATTTGAATCTGGTTTCATCAGGAACTGTTGGGTCTTGAGGGAAGTATGTGAGTTTTTTTTTTTTTGTCTTTACAATGCTTCACCATCACTTGTTTTATAAAACATCAGAGTGAATCCTGAGCCACAGCCAGGCACCTACTGGGGTTGCTGGCTACTGGACAGGATTTCTGATGCACCAGTGGCACCAGTTGTGCGCTGGGAGACGAACCTGCCTGGGAGCGTCTCTCTGAACCTAACCGCCTCGTTGGAACAGAGACGAACACATCCTCGGTTTCAATGGCGTCTGCTGCTAAATAGCTTCAAGGCAGGACTTTTTCAGAATATCACATTTATATAATGAAACCACAGACGCTGCAGCCAATGAGACGCAAATGCACACAGATGCATATTTGCAGGGAAAAGGTGAAGCTGCAGTCGCTGCAGTTCATTATTTAAGATAGAGCAAAACAAAAAGGCTTTTAACTTCATTTTCCCTAACGTGCGCTTTCTGTTCGTATGCATACTTCCCTTCCATTATGTCTTTTTACCACACGCACGACTTTGTATGTTACAGGTTTCATGTTGCACACAGCAGTCATTCACTGAACAGCAGCCGTGGTTAATAGAGACCATTTAAATGCATTAGTCTGACACATGAGAGGACCCGGCTGTGTGTCACTGGAAGAGGTCAGAACAGTGAACAGAGCAGGAACAACCAGAAGGTAGAAGACCTGTCGGAGAATTACCCATGATTGACTTCAAGTGAATACACTTGTGCTCTAATGTGTAATAAATATGAACGGACGTGTAATATTTCAAATGCCACTGAGAAGGTTTGTTTTAAGAAGATTTATTTTAGAGGGAACAATGATAAACTTCTATTTGAAGTTATGCAAAGAAGAAGTGGACTTTCACACGGTGTGAAGTTGAGTTCAGGACGTTAAACAAACACAATAAAGTTCAACATCAGCTTCTATGATGACGTCATTGATGCTGCTGCTCTATCCTGTGTTATTGGTTTATATCATTTCATTGTTCCTGTTGCTTTCAATGGTTTTGATCTTTTATCTTACTTGTATATTCTCATAACAGCATTGCATTTTAAGTTTCATTTACCTTTGCATTCCTGCATCTTTGGGGCGGCTGTGCCTCAGGGGGTAGAGCGGATCGTACAATAACCAGAGGGTCAGCAGTTCAATCCCTGTATCACCCCCATCTGTGACAAAATGTCAGTGGATTGAGTTTTTATCAGTGGTTATTATTAAAAGCTTTAGGATTTATCTGGAGTCCGAGTTTATTAACTGATCCCAAACCAGCTCCACATTCAGCGACTAAAACAACAACAATGAAAAACCCTGATGTAAAACACAGCACTTTTAGTTTGATACTTTTATTTACATTTAGTTGATATTATGGAGTTAGAATGAAGTAAGATTTCAATACTGGACTTTTAATCGTAAGGAAATCAAATTTTCTTTACTGAATTAAAGTCAAAGTACACAGGTGTTGTTGTTACCGGCTGTTTACAGCAGACAAGTGGCACCCGGCTGCCATGTTGTGCATTAGAAAATACCTCTTTGCATTCAGATATTTACGCATAAATTGTGAGCGGAGCAATAATTGCATTACCGGTAATGAACCTGCTGTCGGTGCGGACGTCGGTGGATTATTCAAATTCGCTGCACACCTGCGAGGGGACAATTCGGGGCAATTTGCTGGTTTCCAGTGGAGCTTCTTCCCCGAATGGATCAGGAGCGAGAGACGGGAGAAAAGCAACAAGCGACACATCACTAAACTCGACACACTTAATTGCACCCGCAACAGGCGGCGCTGCTTTGTTGGGAGATGTTTGTGTTGATCATTATAGAGACACCTGTTCCTGTCATAATTATAATGTCGCTTGTGCATTGCCTCATGAAACTTTAAAGGGCAACACAAACACACACAAACACACAGACACACACATGCACATGGCAGCGAGCGTGCCTCCTGATTTGCAAAGTGGAAATGTGACATTTGTTCGGAGGTAGATTTTGAAAAGGGTCGGAGGAACTAGTGTAGGTTTTTATTTTTGTTACATATTCTTCTGTCTGTTCACATGGAAACGTTGAAAAGTCCAGGTACAGAAAATGAAATGAATCCCTCCACGACTGGCCCCGGGTATCCTCTTCCTCCCAGACGACTTCTGCAGGTTATGAAACACACAGAGTTCATTTCCAGTTCACACGCTCTCCCATCATTTATTTCCCTGTGATGGAGAATTGAACCGGAGACGTGCGGCTCGGAGAAATTAAATTCCTCCGACCCGCTTTGCACAGAGCGACGACGTGGAAACCAGAGTTAATATTTTCCTTTGACGGTTCAATCAGGGTTTTATTTTGTTCACAACACCTCAGCTGAAATGCTCAATCTGTGTGATTTGAGTTCCTGCTCTCACCGTCTCCTCGTCACGACTCTGTTATCGTCAAACTGCTTGTTTCTCGCCGCCTGATTTCTGTCGAGAGACAAAGACCTTTTATTATACAGAATCCCTTCTATACGAGTTCCTTTAGAAGATGACAGCGAGTTTGCAGACATGAATGTGAACAGTGTGTGTGTTTGCAAACATTAGAAAATTCACAGGTTCAAGAATGTTGAGGCAGAAGAGAGGAGGCTGTTTAATGCCCCTTTTCGTTTTCGGCCAAGAGCAATACAGAAATTTCAGCCCAATGAACGATATCGATTTGGAGTTAAAACTTTTCTGATAGCAAAATAAATTTAGGAAACCTCAGTGTGTGGGTCACATGTCACCAGAACCATTCATCTTACTGGCTCCACACTTGACATGTGTATTGTTAAGGGCCCAAGGAAGTGAAGTGTCAACATTTAGTGTGATTTGGACACAAGATAAGCTAAATACACTTTAAATAAAGAGTCGACAATCGCTCGGTTCGTTCAAAAGACGTTGTTACAGTGGCCGAGAAAATTAAGAAAACACCTTCATCAATTTTGACAACACATGTGTTGAATCCTTTGTGAAGTTCCATCACCACTGACCAGTAGCTGACTTCAATAACTTCACAGGGCATTGAACTACAGACAGGTGCATCACTTTTTTAGGTCCCCTGGAAACATTTCCATTGTTGTTCTCAACATGTGCACATGTCTCTATTCGCATGTGTTTTCTGAATCTGCCGCGTCAGAAAGAAATCTGCAGCCAGCATTGACACAGACCGAGCACATTTTTATTTACTACCCCCTTATATCTGACTTCTGCACTTTCAAAGTTATACATACATTTGTTTATATGAAGCATTGCAATACAAATTCCTTGCAACTGTTTGTGGCAACAAATTATTTAATCTTGAGAGAAATCGATGAGAAATATTATCAGAATCAGAATCAGGTTTTATTTCCAAGCAGGTTTTCACACGCAAGGAATTTGCTGTGGTGTATTTGTGCAAGTATAAATATTGTGCAATATGTTGTAATAAGCCCCTCCTTTACATCT
Organism: Limanda limanda; assembly: GCF_963576545.1. NCBI lineage: Eukaryota > Metazoa > Chordata > Actinopteri > Pleuronectiformes > Pleuronectidae > Limanda > Limanda limanda. Next base: position 7,753,454 of record NC_083638.1, on the reverse strand, counting down.
CTCTCTCTCTGTGCTCTTCAAACCTCCTCTGAAGCCTCGGGATCCCAGCGAGCTTCTCATTGACAGTCGGTGCCAGGATCAGCTCTGCAGCACAGATGGCATCAAGTCCTCCTGCTTCAAGTCATCATTCACTTTAATGCTGCAGCTGCCCGGCCGGGGGAACTCTGCAGCTCTGCCTTTCTCTCTGTCTTTCTCCGGACACTAAAAAATAAAAAGTTCCCTGCGTCCCTCTGCTGACTCACAACGCCCTGCTCTGTATTCTCCACCGGGCGATGAAGGGCAGGGACGCTCCTCTTCCTCACCTCCAAACTGAACAAAGGGAGAGCGGACCCCATGCTCGGCCGTCCTGCTCGTTATCAGCACACGATGCAGTCAGCAGAAATAACAATGCACCCACCAGGAGCGGTCATGGCTCCTTCTCAGATTCTCACAAAGGCAGTTTCTCAGAGTAAAATCCCTCTGGACGTCTTCTTTTGTCCAAACAAACCACTTCTCTCTTTTCTCTTTATCGTGCAGTCTGAGGAGATTTCTGCACGCGTGAAAAAAACACGACACATCCATTGATACCTTTAGAAAAATGAATATATTATATCACTCTTGACTTAAATCCCTCCTTTTGTTCAGGGAAAAGACACATTAACGCTTGCTTTGAGTGAGGTATAGGTGCCCCCCCCCCCCCCCCGCCCCAGGCAGGTTTGATAATAGCACCACGGGTGGGGGGGGGGCAGGGACCCGAAAGGATTTTAAACAAGACGAAAGAATAGAAACCAAACACGGCAGCAATTTAACTTCACTGCTTCACTTTCTAAAGCCAGAAAACAACTGAGCCAAGAGACTGAATCTCAAATAAAACTCTTAACTGTCCATGTTTGTCCTTGACTGAATGTCCTCAAACCAAAACTCTTCTTAAAGCATCTTGATCGCCCCCAGGTGGCTGGTTGCAGTACACGTTATAAACCCCACTTCATCCATGTAAGCAGATGAGACATGGACCAAAATTTAATTTAAATTAAACAACATATAAAATACATTTTTCTCAAAGATGGTTTCTGTCATTTTAGGTTGTTTTAATCAGAGGTTTCTGATACGTTTGGTTTTACTTCGTTATGTGATGCTATTGTTTGTATATGAAGTTTTGATTGATCACACTTTTATAGCAACAGACCCCCAAACTCTAGAATGACCTTCCAGCTGAGGAAAGATTCTACATCTGCTTTTCAATCCTGTAAATCTTAAAGCTTTCACACGTCTGTCCGTCCTGGGAGAGGATCCTCACTCTCTCTGAGGTTTCTACGTTTTCCTTACTCCGTTAATCAGGTTTTTTTTGGTAGATTTACTCTTGTTGAGAGTTAAGAATATAGGATATCGCACCTAGATCTATGAGTGGAGGAATTCGCCCGGGACACAGGGACAAACTGCTCTAGCTTCTTAGGTACATTCTCGCAAAAAATCATACAGTGTGACCAAGTTTGATTGAGGAATGAGGACAGTTAGAAACTCACACGTTTCTTTCTGCACATAAAGGCGGCGTGAAGAAGCCTTCAGATCCAACATCCTCATCACATAGAATCATTCTGAAGAATCCTTTTCATCCATCCACAGACTGAGGATCAGCACTGAAAGGTTTTCAGTGGATTAGCACTTTACTAAGACATGTTTTGTTGGTTTTTCCCTTTTTTCAACCATCTGTGTCTTTACATCTCCTAAACATTACAGCCGGGATGAGCATCACAGTCTTTTATAATCCACGCACATGCTACAGGTATGAATAAGCCACAGTATAGAAACTTGATTGGCAGCATCCATTTAAATAAGAAATCTTCTAACACCTCTACATGTGCTGCGTATCCCTTAAAGCCTTCCTACATGATCCGTGAACAATCTGTTCCCTCTCTGAATGCATCTACATCTCACTGGAATCTGTACAGACACATTCTGCATGTTGCTGTAATGTCTCTTTTGTCTCTTGTCTCTTTCCTCTCTCCTTCTCCCCGTGGCCTGGTCTCAACGCGCAGCTGAGGCCGATAATCAGCTGCGGCCACACCGTACGATCCGCTCTCCATCTGGACTCAGACGCCTCGGTGGACGGATGAGGACGACGGGGGGGGGGGGGGGGAGGCTGCACGAACACGGGCAGAGGGATATTTGGGTCACGCTTGGAGCCATAATGACGGCTATAATGCTCCGGCACAATCTCTGCTGCAGCGCCGAATAAATCATAAATGCAACACCCTTCACAGATGATAACTGATGCCTCCTCTCGACACCAGGCTGCAGCCAACGAGTCAGACAAATGAATCCGACGTCTGACATTGAAAAACCCTCGACCGCACACGTGCACACGCTTCACCTCTCCAACCGCAGCCGGTGACATTTCACCAGCACCTCCCGGGCGCCCAAACAAAGATTGATCAGAGCAAGAAGGTATCAGGGAGGAGATTATGGGGCCGAGTTCTCTCCGTTTCCATTACCGGCCTCCTAATCCGCCTCTAAGGGTGAGTTCTTTATGTGCTCGTGCAGTGGGCGGGTGGCGGGTGGCGTGTGCGACGGAGAGGTCATCCATCAGGGGGGGACCTCTGAGGGCGCAGCACGGGAGGTTGATGCCCGGATCCGACTAAACCTTAAATCTACTCGAGATTTCGTCGGTTTCTTCAGTGGTTGACGTCTTATCCGAAAAAGATTTGATCAATTCTGCCGTTTGCAGCATTTGGACGAGACTGTTTCACCTTCATCTGCTGTAGGAGTAAATATATTCAAGATTTCACCTCTGAATTAATTGTCCATTTGTCAGCCATTACGTTTCCAAGCTTTCCAAACAGTCCGAGTTGGCTGGGCTCGGTGTATTTGCTGGGCGAGCTCTAGTTTCCCTTCCCACTGCAGCTAAGTGTGCTCGCTGTGAACTGCTTAGAATTCACAGAACTCTTCACCACCCGCTGGCTCCGGTTCCTCTGGATGTGTCCAAATCTCCCGGGTCCCTCAACCAGCGACTGTTGGATGGAAACACTTCCTTCCAAGGTCCAGACCAGTGGCTCTGAATCTTGTGCACTAACTGACACAAACTGGATGGGGCCTCTTTAGATAAGAGTTGGACATTCTCAGTTTATAACTTTCAGATAAAATTATACATGAAATAAATAATTTCCCTCTTTGCTCCATACACAGGGGGGTGTATGCTACGTCTGAAAGCTGCGATGTCCAAAGCCCTTACCTTTAAATTCTCAAGTTTCCCCATTTCATTCCAACAGGGTTCTGCTCCATTTCTGTTGGATTGTTAAAAAGGGTTCAACTCCGTGTTCCTGGATAAGCGACACCGACTGTGAGAATCAAACAGTTACAGTCATTAACCGAAGCGAGGATAATAACTGTTTTTTATTGGCAGAGTTTGTCCATTTGGGCACATTTATAGAGAAACATGTCGCTTCACACCTCCCAGCTCCTCCTTCCCCTTCCTGCCTCCGCTGCTGCACACGATGCAGACGAGTCCTGATGGATTCATGAGCTCAACATGAATATGAAAATCTGAGGAGGGGGGAAAACATTCTCTGACACATGCTGCTGCAAAAAAAAATTAAAAATATATAAAGATGCAGCCAGAATGACATGATTCCAGAGCAGAGAGGTGTTGCAACATTTCTGAAGGGCTCCTCCGTGATGTCACAATGTGAACTCATTGCTTTGATTTGCCCAAAAGACATAAATCCTTATGAAAATAAATGGCGTGTCTTTGAAGCAGATTCGCGGCAGAATGAAATTCACTGAACACCGGCCTATTTTAGTTGCTTTTTTCCTGAGGTGGAATAAACCAAACCGACGCTCTTCATTTGTGTGTCTCCCTCGTGGTTTGCCGAACACCCACACCGGCACCGAGTCAGATAATGAAAGTGCGGCGCGTTGCTTTTATTAGGAGAGAGCGTCTCCAGCCAAAGGCATCGGCTGCTCCATAATTATTATGAACCTCTTCCAGTTTTAACCATTTTCCACTTAACCTCACGATGAGTCAGAGAAACAGCAGCGCATGTGTGAGCGTCAACAGGGAAATCTGCTTTAAAGATGAGAAACCTCTGAATTCAGTGAGAAATTGATTGGCCACGTCATCATCATATTGCATAAATGTATGTGTTTTGAAATAGAAATTCACACATGCTCACATTAAACAGTCAAAATATCCATCGTCTGAAAGCGTTGAAGAGAACAGATCAAAGGATTAGAACATTACGGGAGTTTATTTAACATGAAAATCTAAAAGTGAATATCGACACCTGAGAGACGGATATAGAGCAAATGTTTCAAAGGTTCCTACTTTGTTAATGTACAGTAACCGGAAATTAATCAACCCTGAAAGATACATATTTTTATTCAACAAATTCCAGATCATTTTCCAAATCCGCACCAGATTTCATCAAATTTGCATCTTTAAACTTTCTTCTTTAAACTTTCATCTTTAAACCAAATTGCTTTCACATTAATATGAATTGACCTTTGACCCCTGAAATCTAATCACTGAGTCCAACTGAACATTTGTGCAGAACTTGAAAGGATTCTCGAGGTTTTCTAAAGATCACAGGACTTAAACAAGTGAGTGGTTTGTGACGTCACCGTGATCCGGACGTTATCGTGAATGTTTGTACCAAATATGAAGAAATTCTCGAAAAGGTGTAATATATCATGATCACAAGAATTAGACGAACAACCAAAAAACTGGCGACACCAATTCAATCTGTTCAGTACATTGTCTGTAATCCTGCAAACATAACGATAAACAGCACTGTAACTCGATGTGGAAGTTAAAAATAAGTTTTTTAAATTCATCCGTGTATTATTTATGGGCCTGCGACAGTCACGGCTCCTGAGTAAACACAAAAACACTCAGGAAGGTTTGTGCCGCACAAGTGAAGCCTCGAGGAACAGTTTGGTTCATTGGCATTAAAAACTATCCCTGTCTATTATTTATAACATTTACATGTATATAGAGAAACGCTAGTGGATAAACACTCTTGCAGGAGCCTTGCAGGTATTTGCACAGACGCATCAGATCAGAGACAGAGTGACAGTAGGAGCGAGACGTGAGGAGACGTGAGGAGACGCTGAGATGTTTGAAGCTGCACCTGATCCGAATCCTCAGTGTGACACAAACATGCAGCGGCTTCATAAAAATCAAAACAGGAGCCGGCTGCAAATTGAATCGTGAACGTGTTTTTCTCAAACGGCCTGAAGAGAGAAGGGAGATTTTTCAGGCGTCTCTTGAAAGTCACAAACACTTTCTGCAAAGACGATGTTAAGTGACTGACGCTCAAAATATTGGATGTGTCATCGGTGCAAAAGACACTGAAACGTTCCGATGTCATCGAGGACAGAACAATCACACAATCAAACCACTCACGGGCAGCAGCTCTGATTCATTGAGTCATTCACTTACGTCTTCTAAGTAGAAACACAAGTTTTTAAAAAGAGCACGACCGTCTCATCCCTTTTCACACACTCTTCAGTTTATTTTTGTCGATATGAAAACTTACTTTACAGAATAAACAATTCAGAAGAACCATTTATATTCAATATAATGTTTATTTATCTTAAATCAACGTCGACGCATTTGATTGTATTTTCTTTTTATTAGTTATAATAGAGTTAATGGTTAAAGTTGAAACCCGGGTTAATCATTTGTTACATATTTATCCGCCAATAAATCACTTCAGGAAAATCTTTACTCCCTAATTTCTGTATCATTATCTGTCAGGATCTAGTTTATTGATTATCAGCAAATTTTAATCTGACAAAGAACAGTATCTATAACAAACCACATTCATTATTTCAAATATGTGGTTGTTAAATGCACTTTTTTTGGAAAATGTGTGTAATTTCCTCGAAAGTCCACGTTAAGAATCAGTTTGACAAGCTCAAACTTCTCCCCTGAAGAAAACTGACATATTTCATAGATAAATTGATAAAGAGTTTAAAAACCTATTGGACCAATGGGGACTAATTATTTTCTCTACATCTCTTTCTATTAATTGACTCCAAGCTGCTTCCTATGACCACTGACCAGCGTGTTAATTATTAATTCATGTACACATCTCACTTCCCCCCCGATCGCTCACTTTCAGGCGCTGAATCACTCAACATGACCCGGTTCACAGAGAAGCTATTTCAGCTGTTGATATGAAACCAGCGTTTTGATCGGCATCTGCAGAGCGACGTGAACAACTCCCTCCGGACCCTGGCAGGACCAACAGGCCTCCTCAGGCTGCACACACATATTTATCTCTATGATATTCTCTCTCAGGTGCTGCCTGTACCTGCGTCCAGATACTGAGGAATCATCTGCCCCATGAGATCAGTTAAAAGCGAAACGAGCGCTGCCTCCGGTCGGAGTCTCGTCTCTGTGTTGTCTCTGATCGCTCTCTGCCCTCCTGTCAATCACAGCCCTGAGTCACAGAGACGCAGAAGAGACCGGAGACAGCGGAGGAAGAAGAAAAAAAAAACAGCAAACTATTTTCAATCCCTCGTGGGAAAGTGTGAAAGCAACTAATGTTGTTTTCCTGCTCGTTAAAGGACATTAAATGGACCAATTCAGTGAGATGAGCAACTCGGCCAGCAGCTACATGAAGATGACACAAAGCCAAATAAGAAAGAACATCTCGAGTGTGAAAACCTACTTATAAATTATATTTTTAAAGCTTTGCAACTAATTCAGCTCAGTGGAAAAAAACGTCTTTATGCAAAAGGTGAGTGAAGTTTTTTGATTCAATTTGAAATTCAGGCTTCACGTCTGATATTGTGCGTTTGAATGTCACTTACTAGGAAACTGTTTATTCATAAATAAACAAATAGAAGGACACAACTTCTGATGAAGCAAACCTCATTCATACTCACTAGACCCTCACTCTGCTTACTGCACTTAATTGCACACACAGATAAATACCAGTCCCTTGAACCTAACCATTTATTTCTTATCAAAAGGGAAAATGTTGAAACATGCCCGATCTCACAATATTAAAGTGAAAAGAAATATTGGATTTGCACCAAAATCTGTTTTGCATCCTTCCACCAAGTTTCGTGGAAAACTGTCAGGCAGTTTTCCACGAAACTTGCCAGTAAACAAACTTGCAAACCATCAGACACAGGTAATGGTGTCTACATAACACGCACACACACAGACACACACAGCAGTGGTGTCAGGGTTCAGTCGGGTTCAGTCCCAGACGAAGGGAGCTGTTCAGAATCCGACTGATCTTGTCTGGTTTGTTTGAGGAAGTAAAGTAAACAACACGTTTCCTGGAGTTAAACACGACGACCATCATGCTCCGAGGTCTGTGGAGTTAAAGACGTTGGTCCGACATCAACAACCTCCCGAGTAACAACATGAATAATTGATTTGTCGCTTCAGTTCGACATCAAATCAAGTCGTTGAGCGTCCTTCACTTTCAGAATTCCACCCGAATACAAACTACTCTGTGCAGGACGTGATAAAGTTACACAGTGTAAACCATTAATCAGCGTTTAGCACAGTTAGAGATCAGAAAAGCTCATTGAATGATAAGATGATGTCCTTCACTGCAGCTGGTTTCATCTACAGCACCAGAGCAATAGCTCAGATCCCAAACTCTGAGGAGAGAATAACAACAGGTAAGTTCTCACTCAGATCAAAGCTTCGCTGTCAAAGGAAATGTTGCTGCTGTCTCCAGGTGAAACGGCCACGGGGGGGCTAAAGTATCCAAACTGTAGAATAATAGTGTTTGATGCATTCAGTGGAAAAGGTTGTTTATCTGTACAGGCTGGAAGTGGAAGGAATAAAAGAGTCAGGAGCATAGAGAACAACAGGACTAAAACCAGAGTTACTAGCAGATCATTATTATTAAAGGTGGTCATTTTTGTTGTAGTTTCTTATCAGGATTATGCACAACATACAGAAAGATGAACTTTTGTGCATGGATGGATCATTAAATTGTGGGATCTGGTAAAAACTGGCAAATCCCAAATATGTCCTTCAACTGAGAAGGACATTTTTGACTAATCATCACTCAGACTGTACAACGGATTTAAACACAACCTGATTAGACGAGTGTGCAGCTCTGCCACCATAAATCAAATTATTAAAATCACCTGGACGTGATGAAGGTTCTTTTAAAAAGTCAGGAACTTTCTACTTTGAATTGAAGTGTGCGTGGAATATTTACATCTTTGTGTATCTGATAGCTTCCCGTTGTGTTTTATACCGTTATAGTTCAGTCTTGTAGCACAACTGCACTGTACCAATACACATTCAGAAGAAAACTGTGTTATAAATTGTTCAATATGTATTCGTTGCCGTGTGAAACTTTGCACTTCAGATGTTTGTTTACATCCAGAATGAATCCCACACATCCTGAGGACCAAAGGTTGCTCAAGCAGAAAGTTGAGGTTTCTTCCTTCGCCAGTCGACTTCAGTGAGAGGACATCTTAACTATGCTAATGTGTGTGAGCAGAGGATGAATATTCAAACTGCAGATTTGAAGAACTGGAAGTTTGGAATCAGAAGAGTTCAGTGTTGAATCTGCCTCCGAGGCCAAACCCCTGCAGGAGCCACCAGTGTTTGTGTGGAGCCCTCAGGCGCCTGCGTTTGTGTTACAGAACATATACAGTGAAATGTGTGTTGCCCTATTACACACGTGACTGAACCTGCAGCATGGCCACATGCACGAGGACTGATGTTCAGCTGCCACCTGCTGGACACCAGCATGATGTACAGGTAGAGCTGTTCTTTGCACTGGTTTGAGAGCTGCTCACTTACTGCAAGCACTGGCTCATTCAGAATAAGTAATAAAGTATCAGTAACTTTATGGGTAAACTACTCTTTTCGTAATTTGTCATATAATGGAAGATGGAAAAGAGTATTTGACAGACTGTTGAATATATGATTAGCTGAACTCTTGGAAACCTTTTGAATTCATCACAAAAAACGAATTTTCTTAAACTTTAGATTTTATTGCATCAAATGACAAAGCACTCATTGAGAAATTAATCTTTACAGCAGAGTCTTGTTAACCCACAATTTGTTTGATAAGGTCAGAATTGTGGCAATTACAAGGTTCAATGTTTCAAAATAAGTATAGAATTACTTGAAACACAATTAACTGGTCTCGTTTCTTTCCCTCTGAACTGTGACAAACCCACTGGGACGATGCAGATATACCTGATGAACTGGGACCATTGATGAAAACACACAAAAAAATAAAACCCATTGCAAAGAAGCTTGAGTCAATAGGTTCCTTAACAGCTGGACACTAGAGAAACAGTTTGGTCTCTCACAGTAGATACTAGTACATGAGAGTTTGGGTCTGAACCTTGAAAGTTGTGGTTATGACAGTAAAACCAAAGTTTATTTGAAGACAGATATCGAGCCGGACTCCCCCTGGTGCGCCTCACCAGGACAGAGACGAGAACACAGCTGTAGGGCTTCAAGATGTCTCCTGGAGAAACTCAGTGGTTGTGTATCGTTGATGATGTTCACCATCGATCAGACAAGCTCCTCTGGTCCAACACCTCGTCTGTGCACAGGAGAGAGAGAAGACAGATTCTTCAGAGGGAGATACCGACATGAAACATTTCACAGTATTGAGAATTTGTTTTTCAGTTATTTAAGCAGAAATATTTTCTCCGGGCAAAATGAGAAAAGCACAATAACATCTGTATTTTCCAGGAGTTCATTTGTAAACATTGGCAGCTCATTTTTTAAAAAAGGTAATGAACTTTGTTTCCAATAGTGACACCTGAACGAAAAACACTCTACATGTCATAAAACGCCCTCAATCGCACACACGGGTCCTTTAAGGTAAAAGTTTAGGACGAAGGATCTCCGCTGCTAAATAAACGCATGTGCACTAAAACAGAATTAGATGTCTGGGTCAGTTCAGGTCGTGCAGAAGCAGCTCAGGGATCAAGGACATGTGAGCCGCAGGTGAAGGTCCACACTGAACTTACGGTTGGGACCCGTGACTGAGGTTGTGAGGTTTCCTGGGTGTTCGGCTTCCTGCAGTTACACAAGGTGGACATTTGTAATCAGGACCAAAAGGAAACTTCATTAAAAGAAAAGCTATTGTGGGCAGTTTCTGGCCGCTGATCAAAGCAGGACTGAGTTAACTGGGTCGTTAGTGCCCGAAAGAGCAACTGCCTGCTCGGGGGAAGCAGTTAAATGATAAAAAGGGAAACAATGAGAAACAAATGAATGTTCGGGACATAAAGCAAAGCCGGCACCGCCTCAATGGAAACACCTTCACATGGTTTATTACCACAGACGAGTATCTGAACAGTTTTAACATCAAACACACGGAAACACGGTCGTCCTGAATACAATCTGTGGTTTGTTTTCCACATGGATTAGCTGCACCACACAGCCAGTGACTGCAACACTCGTTTACATGCACCAATGCATTCACTGGTGTCCAACTCCACAAGGATCTGGGACCATCTTCAAATCACGCTAGCTTTACCATTTTTCACTTTTTGCATTTTAGGACTCAACTGCTCGGCGCAAAGACCTAAACTCTGTATCGGGTGTATGTACATACAGCTCTCATCTTAGCAAGGTTTTTAGTCCCTCTCTTAGCTGATCCCTCAAACAGTTAAAAGATAATAACCAGTATTGTGCTGAGCTCTGCTTTTAGGCAGATCTGATCAAAAGGAATTAACATCCATCATTGCCCCTGAATTACAAAGCAAAAACAGAAAGAGTGCAGCTGGAAGGATTAGTCAAAACAAAACAGATCCATTGAAGCCTAATTACAAAATAAGAAGACAGATTGACTATTATTAGAGCCATGTGTATTTCTAATTGTTGGTGCAGGCAGGGATCATGCTCCCGTTCAGACATGGTATTAAATTCCGAGAGAACAAATCACGAATGAAATCCTCCAAAATCATCTGTTCACATGATCCAGCATTAAAAAAGGAGTCTTGAACACTTCTCCCGTCACAACTTGTGATCGGATTTCACTCCCTCCACTTTATTTGAAAACACTCGTGCACATTATTTCAATGCACCGAGCCCAAATGATGTTTTAGCCAGAGTGAATACACAGATGAATCAGTTATGACAGCGAAAGTGAGATAGAGAGTGGAGTGAGGAGCCCAGGCTGAGTGAATCAATGCAGCTGCACTATAGACCAGGATTTTATGTATTTGTGGGGATAATGAAATCGATACGTGGTGGTCAGAGCTACTTAAGAAGCAGAGGCCACAAACAAAAATCAAAGCAGGGACTTTCATACGTGGACCAGGACGCGTTTGCCTTCTTACGGAAACAAGAATGTGGCCACTGTCGGGTAAATGCAGAGAATAGGAGGATTTACTCTTCATAATAATAACCCTGTGTGAATTCTTCCTCACCAGCTCTCAGGTTGAGTCTGTGGACTTTTCTCCATCCATCATGAAGATAAACCGTGTGCCGGGGCAGGAGACATCCTGTTCACCTTGTTCCGAGGCTCAAACACATCTGTGAACTGTCCTGTGAGGATGGTGAAGGAAAGAGTAGAACACAGAAACGAGAACGGTTAGTAAAGAAATGACAGGAAAATCATTTAGCAGTTCTCTCTGTCCGGTGGGGGGGGGGGGGGGGGGGGGACTCAGATGGCCCCTGTGCACAGTGGTTGTCTCCACAGGTTGTCAGGACGGGTCGGCTGTGCCACTGCAATCAGCAACCCGCCTAATGGTGCAACTCATCACTGTCACCCCCCCGAGCGACTCTAATACATTACAGGATTCTGATTCAGAAAGTCTATGGGTTTCAGTTTGTGCTGCCCTGTTGCACCCTGGGTAAAAAGAGAGATTTGCTCCACGTCCAGGGTTCATTATAAAGTGTTATAAAAAAGAACCCAGGTATAAATCTGTTAATTGAACTGGTTAGTCTAAAAAGACGAGCAGCTGTGCCGATAATGAAAATGACTAAATTTTCACAATTTTGCAGATGTTAAATATATTAATGTGTTAAATGTGGTGTCCCATCATTCGTCAAATCAAATGGATGAAAAACAAGCTTTAAGACTGAAGCCAACAACAAACTGGTTCATGTACATATCACAAAACACACTTTTCTCTTTCATCTGGGTAGAAATATGATTGTTCTTGTAAAAAGGTAATAAAGTAATAAATCCTTTACTTTAAAAAGACGGTGTAACATTTGAGACACAAACCTTGAAAATAAGTCGTCCTCAGTAAACTTTCAGAACTCCGTCCACTTGAAGACGGAAACTTGAGGAAAACAGGGAGAGAAGCAACCAGGCGGCGTTATTACAGATTTTTAACAACAGAAACAAAGAATCAGTGTAATTTAGTGATATTGTTTTCAGTATAAAAATCACACAGATTCATATTTTATATAATTGTGTTAGAAGGAACGAGTCGAGACACAACACCTGAAAAGAAAATGAGTTCAGATATTGAACAATTTGTAAAACACACTTCAGTAATTTGATATGAGGCAGTACACAAATGAATTACTAAAGTAGTTTGTGGGTTGAATTTTACTATGTAAATTTGTAGTGTTTATGTTACATACATCTAATTAAGTTAAATCTGGATGTGAGCGAAGTGTATCACACAGTCTGTCACTCAGTAGACAAGCTGCACTGGGTCGAATTCATACCTGTATTTACAGAATCTTCCAGCAGGTAATTTTTTTTAATTGCAAAACATATTTAATAACACAGCTTACATATATATACTATGGTTTGTTGCATTTATTAAATTATAGAACGACAATAAAGAACTGTTTATTTGATTGCTACTTTTACCTGTTATGAAGAGAACAAAATACACTGGCAAGTGTAGGCCATATATGTCTTTTTTATTTTCACTTCTGGTTATTCTGATAAAGGCCTGTGTCTGACAACACTAATAAGGAGTAAGAGTGCAAGAGTCCCTTGGTTTATTAACTTTTGACTATCCAAACAGAATCTGCAATTTACATTACAAAGGAATAATAGTTTATTACTGTGCATGCAACTGCACTGACTGATGTAGTCCTCACCTGTCATCCTTCTTGCAGACCACCTCATAGGGTCTGATATAGTCTACTTTGTCCTTGGTGATAAGGCCAAACGGTCGGTGCGTGACGCCATTGCTGCGGGTATCTTCAATGACCTGGGCTCCGGAAGCAACATTGACCTTTGTGTCTTCCTCCTTTAAAATGAAGTATATCAGATGTCACTTCCACTTGTTTGGGATCATAACTTGAGGAAAACAGGGAGAGAAACAACCAGGCGGCGTTATTACAGATTCTTAACAGAAACAAAGGATCAGTGTAATTTAGTGATATTGTTTTCAGTATAAAAATCATACAGATTCATATTTTATATAATTGTGTTAGAAGGAACGAGTCAAGAAATGAGTTCAGATATTCTACAGCTTGTAAAACACACTTCAGTAATTTGATACAAGGCAGTGCGAGACAATTTAAATCCATTTTAATAAACTGGTGCTTTAATAAGCATAACGCAGAACTACAAGAAACGTCACCATCAGTCAATGTGCAAATAACAGCTTATTTCGTCTGGATCACAGATAGAGAAAGTTTAAAACTTGTGTAAGTTGTGTAGCACAGAGCAGTGGGTGTGGGTCAGATGGCCCCTGTGCACAGCGGGTGTCCTCAGGTTGGATTCGGACCGGGGGTTCGATGCCACTGCAGCGGTCACCCCGGCTGATTAGTGCCACTCATCACCCTCACACCCACCGACCCCCTGTCACACACACACACACACACACACAGCAACACAACACAACAGTGTGTTTACCTTGTGTCCAGCTCTAACCACCACGATGGTCCCAGTGCCTCATCCCACTCGACGGTTAGCATCAGCTGCTACGTTAGCAAACAAAACAAGCATGTTAGCCACGTTCACAAACTGAGCATTAGCTCGGTTAAAGGGTCAAATCTAACCCGGGTTAAACGTGGTAAAGGAACACGACACGTGGTAGAACAGCGAACACGTGATATTTGTTCAGCAAATCTCCACAAACAAACATTTGCAGGTTGAAGCTAACCAGGCTAACTGTTGACTCACTGCTAGCCGGTTAGCTATGCTAGCATCTTACTGAGCCTTATCTCGGTTAAAGGGTCAAATCTAACCCGGGTTAAATGTGGTAAAGGAAACCGACACGTGGTAGAAGAGCTAACACGCGTTGACTCGCTGCTAGCCGATTAGCTAAGCTAGCATCTTACTTCCGCTTCTCAGTAAAAAACAGGACTTTCCATTAAAAACTAAACTCACCAAACTTAGTACAATCTAAGAAAAACAACTTCAAAGTATTAGTTTCAGACTCGTCACCATTTTTAACGCAGTTTCTTTAAGTTTCGTGTTCTTCATGTTCGCAGTTTCCTCTCGAGTTCGTTTCTTCCTATTTGAATATGAGCCTCGATAGAAGCTTGTCTGTGATTGGCTCAAACCAGCAGCATCCTGGACTTTCATTGGACGCTGGAGAGTTTCTCCAGCCAATCACAGGTTGTGTGGCTGTCACGTGAACAGAGTCGCTTCACAGGGGCAAAGTGATGATAGTTAAAAGTACAACTAATACTCAGTGGTGGGAAGTAACGAGGTAGAAATACTTTGTTTCTGTACTTAAGTAGATTTTTCACAAATCTGTAGTTTACTTGAGTATTTCTTTTCCTGACGACTTTTTACTTTTACTCGATACATTTGAACAAAAATATGTGTACTTTCTACTTCTTACATTCTCAAACTGGCTCGTTACTTGAGCAGTGGAGGTTCTCTCTCTCTCTCTCTCTCTCTCTCTCTCTCATCTAGGGTTCAAAATTTGTACATTATATACATTATATTCATATTGTTTTTAACATTTTTCAGTCAGTTGAGATAAATCTTGAGGAGAAACATTTTGGGTTGTTTTGTGTCTGTATAGACCTACTATAAAAAGCCCTTTGCATTTTTAATTTTGGCACTTGTACTTTTACTTTTGATACTTAAGTACATTTCAACACCAGATACTTTTGATACTTAAGTACTTTTAATAAGAGCTACTTTTAGACTTTTACTCAAGTCATTTTCTGACGGGTGACTTCTACTTTTACCGAAGTCACTTTCAGGTAAGATATCTGTACTTTTACTCAAGTATGGCTTTCAAGTACTTTATACACCACTGACTAATACTAATACTAATACTACAACTTTTACTAGAACTACTGCTACTACAACTTCTACTAATACTAATACAACTATTAACAAATGGTGTGCCACGTTCCATGCATACACGCTCTACATGTCAATATTTTTGGCAAATCAGATTGAGCCCTGCTTGCTGCCTAGATAATAAATGAAAGATTCAGATCATCGTAGGGTTTTTCCGTCAACTTATCAATGTTGGAAAAAACGAGTAAAGAGAGAACACTGTCAAATCACGTGCCGACTCCTCCCGACTCAATTCTATGTGGAGACTTCTAGTGATGATATTTGTCCCGAATCAAATTCATCAGTATGAGCGATTGATTATATAAAAAAATTGCACAGCTTATCTACGATACTCCAAGAAGCTGAGGGGAAAGTAACGGCCCACGCAACTTCTCAGACAGTTGTCTTTTTCAAAACTGATCCACCTGTTTTATTTGAAGTTCAAGAACTTTAAAAGGCAAGCAACTTAAAGACAGTCAGTCAACTCCAACACTTTTATTGGAAACCATGGAAAAGAACACCATTTGTTTTAAGAATTCTGCAAATTAGTGAAATACATCAAGAAACAAAGTATTTTAGGAGGTATCCATAGTGTGTACAGATTCATCCTCAGGCTCCATGTCCAGTAGGGTCACAACCGTTGTCAGCACACCAGTGGTACCCCTTTTGTACCTGTAGTTACTACGTCTATATGGGGGAAACAAAAGAAAATAGGAATAATAAGCTTATTTACGATAGTCCAAGAAGCTCAGGGGAAAGTAACGGCCCACGCAACTTCTCAGACAGGCAACAGCATTCAATGCCATTTAGACTTCTACTAGATGCCTTCAATCATCAAGATCTGACACCTTTGAGTAATTCACTATCTTGCTGCTATAACCAAATTAGTTGTGACCATTATAATACGTTGACTTGTTTGTGTTTTTAGTCCCTGGAGACTGTTGAGCGATTTCACTGTAGCTTGCTCATTTTATTCAGGAAATAACAACTAATGCCTGTTTTATTGTCACAAGTTTCTGCCTCTATTGTTACTTGTTAGTTGTGAAGCTTGTAGATAGTGTTATCTTCCCATTCACTCTTTGACAGATAGTATGTTTGTATAATTCAAATTTATATTTTATCCCATTGATGGTCTGATGACATTCTATTTTTCTTTACAGTACTTATGCGAGTTGTATGAATGGTGTAATTTGATGTTATATATCCGTGCGATTTGTTGCAGCATATTATTTGAAGTATCAATCAAATTTTAATTGTATAGCCCATATTCCCAAATCCCAATCAGAAAAAAATATTGAAAGATTAATTGACAAGATAACTATTATTTAGTAATTGAAAAGAACAAAATTTTACCCTTTTCGAGCAGTTTATTTGAAAAGCAACTTTATCTTCTTGTATAATACTCATTCTACATGTAGGAAGATGATTAAAGTTTCAGACATCTACAATTTAATTTTGACTAGTCATAATCCAAGTTGACTTAAATTTTCATAAATGCAAGAAACTTTAAATTATCTCTGGAATAGTCAATGTGGTGTTGAAGATATCATGAACTACAATTAAAGGGTATAATATAATATAATAATTAAATTGTAGCTATCTATATTGAGAAACCACACACAAATGAATTACTAAAGTAATTTGTGGGTTGAATTTTACTATGTAAATTTAAAGTTTTTATGTTACATACATCTAATTAAGTTAAATCTGGATGTCCTGCAGACTGTGACTGTGTGAGCGAAGTGTATCACACAGTCTGTCACTCAGTAGACAAGCTGCACTGGGTCGAATTCATACCTGTATTTACAGAATCTTCCAGCAGGCAATTTTTTTAAATTGCAAAACATATTTAATAACACAGCTTATATATATATATACTATACTATAGTTTGTTGCATTTATGAAATTATAGAACGATAATAAAGAACTGTTTATTTTATTGCTACTTTTACCTGTTATGAAGAGAACAAAATACACTGGCAAGTGTAGGCCATATATGTCTTGTTTATTTTCACTTCTGGTTATTCTGATAAAGGCCTGTGTCTGACAACACTAATAAGGAGTAAGAGTGCAAGAGTGCCTTGGTTTATTAACTTTTGACTATCCAAACAGAAATCTGCAATTTACATTACAAAGGAATAATAGTTTATTACTGTGCATGCAACTGTACTGATGATGTGGTCCTCACCGGTGCGTGACGCCATCGCTGCTGGTATCTTCAATGACCTGGGCTCCGGAAGCAACATTGACCTTTGTGTCTTCCTCCTTTAAAATGAAGTATTACAGATGTCACTTCCACTTGTTTGGGATTATAACTTTACTGTCTATTGTATTGCCATCAATACAATACAACTGGGGGACTTACCTCCATGTCAGGCTTGTCCTCAACTACTGCTATAGCTGCCAGAGACCCAGATCCTTTAAATAAAAAATATTGGATCAGTGGCCAACCAGTATCCATATTTTCAGTCCACTCAGAGAAAGTACCTGTGTTTGTAGCAGTACTCCTCTCTACTACATATGGGCTAAACCCTTTTATTAATAAGTCAGACGTAGAGCGTGTTTTGTTTGTGTGTGTGTTTGTGTGTCTCTGTCATAAACTATCTATTGCTGCTGCTTAAGCTGTCATCATCAGCTTATTACAGCAGTGGTAACGACAGCTGAAGTTGAGCTGCCAAGTGACATGACAGAAGGAGTCTGTGTTAGTGAGTCTTTCAGGGTGAATTTAAAAGTGTTTGATTAGTCCAGTTTAACCTACAGGAATTTTTTTTTTTAAGGCTACCGTTTTATGTTTTACTGCCACTGATACAATTATTTAAAATGTATCTACTGACGTTTACAACAGAGATAATACTGAGAAAATATGTCAAACAGATGATGAACTCATTAAGAACCATGTTGACTTCAGAAATAAATGTGGAAAATAGTGAGATGCAATAACTCAGATGACAACTAGTGAAGGATTACAAGATGACTCACTTCATTGACTATACTTTGCTTCTTAAAATTTGTGTGTTCTTTAGAAAAACAAATATTGTAATGGTATCTTCAATGACCTGGGCTCCGGAAGCAACATTGACCTTTGTGTCTTCCTCCTTTAAAATAAGGTATTACAGATGTCACTTCCACTTGTTTGGGATTATAACTTTACTGTCTATTGTATTGCCATCAATACAATACAACTGGGGGACTTACCTCCATGTCAGGCTTCTTGCGGTCCTCAACTACTGCCATAGCTGCCAGAGACTCAGAACCTTTAAATAAGAAATATTGGATCAGTGGCCAACCAGTATCATTACATTACATTACATTACATTACATGTCATTTAGCTGACGCTTTTGTCCAAAGCGACTTACATATTTAGTACACTCAACATTTATGAGGGACCATGAATGTATAGACCCTGTTTATTGTTATGTTCATGTATTTGTTATGTTTCTCACATGTACACACACACACAGACAATATGAGGTGAGATAAATGAGATGAGATAAATACAGGACAGGAAAATAACTGCTGTGGAACTAGTTAAAATGCAAAATACAATGTTAGCACTTTTGTACAAACAATTACAGTTGCACTTATTTTTTCAAATGTGTTCATTCTGTAAAGGAGTGGTTTAAAATGCAGAATATTCTTGCAAAATATGAGTTAAATGTTAAAAATGACTGGTTAATAGTGCAATGTCAGCAAAAAAAAATTTCTGCAATTTCAATTGCACTTGTTTTAAGAAATAAATACAGATTTTAAAAGCATACATGATCTGTGTAAATATATTTTTACTCTGTGGTCAAAAGGACTCGAAACTCAAACTGCAGGACTTGGACTTGACTTGAGACTTGTGAGTTTTGACTTTGGACTTGACTCGGGACTTGCCTGTCTTGACTTGGGACTTGACTCGGGACTTGAGGGCAAAGACTTGAGACTTACTTGGGACTTGCAAAAAAATGACTTGGTCCCACCTCTGCGCATTACCGCCACCTTCTGAACTGAAGTTTGGATCAGAAAGTTTTCGGTCAACACTATATTCTTTTGATTAGTCCTGTTCTAATTAAAAATGAAAATATTGCCGTGTACCATTTCCTATGTCTTATAAAACATGTATACTACAATATCATGTTTTCCCAATATTCTTTGAGTGCTGTTCAACCCTGTGTGTCCAAATCTCATCCTGATATGATGTCTTCTTCCTTCGAATGCGAAGTTGATCTGATGAAAGCCCTAGTACAAGTACCTCAAAGTAAAAATGTGGACTATGGCCAAAATGGACACTAAATGCAAAAAAGCAGGCTTCCTGTGGTGTTTTTCCAATTACAACTGAGACTTTTTTGTTTGTCTTGTCATGATACACCTGTGTATTGATTTTTGTGAAGATCGGTCAGTATGAACACGTTCCGGGGGTCTCGGGGGGGGCACCGTTGAGCCATTTTGTGACGCCCATTGAAAATTCCTCCAGAATACGTAAATTTTCACCACTTTCCAACTTTCTGCAAATTTTGGTAAGAATTTGAGCATGGTAAAGCCCTCAACAAGCCAATTCATTTGCCTGAATAATAATAATAATAATAATAATAACTAGGGCTACGTTGTAGCACTGATAGGCCGAGCACACGCATTTTGAAGCCTGTTGCGGTTTGTGGAGAGAGCGATCAATCTCCGCATTGCATGCGTTTTGCGTACTGCGGCAAGAATAAACGCTTCACTTCCTGCGTCTGTCATGCACCGCTGGACCACGCTCACTAATCAAGCATTACGGTCCACCCCATCAAGTTAGACCCCATAGTGAAAAGGAGTCGTCCTCAGTAAACTTCCAGAACTCCGTCCACTTGACACCCTTCTTACATATGACCTCATAGGGTCTGAAGTGGTCAACCTTCTCCTTTGTGATAAGGCCAAACGGTCGGTGCGTGACGCCATTGCTGCTGGTATCTTCAATGACCTGGGCTCCGGAAGCAACATTGACCTTGGAGCAGCTCCTCTTTCACCTCCACATTCCAGTTCTCCGTCTCTTTGATTCTTTGCTCTGCCTCCGCGATTCTCACCGTTTGTGTTGCAAGCTCCTTCCCCGTGTCTGCTAACTTTTGGTTAATGACTCTCTTAAAATCCTCGAGTTCTTCCTTAAGTTCTCTTTTCATTTCCTTTTTTGAGTGTGGCGAGCTCGCTTTTCATTTCTATTCTGAAGTTGTTGATTTCTTTAACGATGTCTTTCAGACCTGCATGCAGCGCTTCGACAGCTCTAGTCTCCATGCTTTCGTCTTCTTCCCCCGTGTCCGACATGTCTCCTCCGTCGTTCGGCAGTTCGAGTTGTTCAGCTGGGTTTTTGTTTTTTTTTCGTCCTCTTGATCTTCCTCCCCTTTTCATGCTCAAAGCTAAAACGTTAAAACTCGTTTTAATAACCGAGTTCGGGTTTTTTTATCGAGTTTTTATTTGGAGCTGCCATCTTGAGCTGGGTCCCACGTGACTCCAACGCAGTTTCTTTAAGTTCCGTGTTCTTAATGTTCGCAGTTTCCTCTCAAGTTCGTTTCTTCCTATTTGAATATGAGCCACGATAGAAGCTTGTCTGTGATAGAAGTCCAGATATTTTGTACAACATGCTCTCCAAATTACATTATTCAAAAAGAATAAATACACACACACATATATAAATATATCAATTTACTCACAAGAAAGAAACCCACAAATCACAAAGACTATTGACAAAAAAGACAATTCGTGGATGTTACGAAGTAGTAATAACAACATGATTTATTACAAAAACAAAACATGGATGTAGACAACTCAAATTAATAACATGTCATTTGATATGTGTATTAAAACAATCACAGTTTATCGATATACGAAATTCATTCAAAGTCACTGAAAGAGCAGGCAGCTCTTTCAGCTCTAACACATAATAGGACCCTGATTCAGAAAGTCTATAGGTTTCAGTTTGTGCTGCCCTGTTGCACCCTGGGTAAAAAGAGAGATTTGCTCCACGTCCAGGGTTCCTTATAAAGTGTTATAAAAAAGAACCCAGGTATAAATCTGCTAATTGAACTGTTTAGTCTAAAAAGACGAGCAGCTGTGCCGATAATGAAAATGACTCAGGAGTCTAATTTCCACAATTTTGCAGATATTAAATATATTAATGTGTTAAATGTGGTGTCCCATCGTTCGTCAAATCAAATGGATGAAAAACAAGCTTTAAGACTGAAGCCAACAACAAACTGGTTCATGTACACATCACAAAACACACTTTTCTCTTTCATCTGGATAGAAATATGATTGTTCTTGTACAAAGGTAATAAAGTAGTAACTCCTTTACTTTAAAAAGAAGGTGTAGCATCTGAGGACACAGAACTTGAAAACTCATTTAGAACCATGTTAACTTCAGAAATAAATGAGGAAAATAGTGAGATGCAATAACTCAGATGACAACAAATGAAGGATTACAAGATGACTCACTTCAGTGACTATACTTTGCTTCTTAAAAATGTGAGTGTGCTGTGAAAAACAAATATTGTAATGGTAATAATCCAGTGCATATTTAACCATGCCTGCTTTGCTCACCTGCATTTTTTGCTTATCCACCAAGAGGAAACCATGAAACTATGAACTAGTTCATTTTAATCAGCCTGAACTGAACTTCCAACTCGTTCTTTTTAAGTGTGAACTGGCTCAAGTTTTGAGCATGGTAAAGCCCTCAACAAGCCAATTCATTTGTCTGAATAATAATAATAACTAGGGCTATATTGTAGCACTGACAAGCCGAGCACACGATTTTTATTGGCATGTAATCAAACTTTGACGCCACGCCACGGTCATACCGTGTGACGAAAAAATCAATCCCTCAATCAGTTTTAATCTCCGTCTTGTTGTGATGACACTCATCTCAATTTGAAGTTGGTCGGATGAAAGCCCTGGTACAAGTACATTAAATTAAAAATATGAAATATGGCCAAAATGGCCACTAAATGCAAAATAGCAGGCTTCCTGTGGCGTTTTACCAATTGCACCTAACAAGACTTTTTTGTTTGTCTGGTCATGATACACCTGTGTATCGATTTTTGTGAAGATCGGTCAATGTGAACACGTCCCAGGGGTCTCAGGGGGCACCGTTGAGCCATTTTGCGACGCCCATTGAAAACTCCTTCAGAATACGTAAATTTTCACCACTGTCTAACTTTCTGCAAATTTCGGTAAGAATTTGAGCATGTTAAAGCCCTCAAAAAGCCAATTCAGGTTTGTCACAATAATAATAATCCTTACAGATTCAATAGGGCCGTGTTCGGTGCTCGGGCCCTAAATATAACAACCTTCAAATCACAGGAGGAAACATGGGTCAGAGTTCAGGCTTCATTTGATGGAGTTTTCCACATTTTAACAAACTATTGACGGATCAGACCGATCGCAAGGAAACACGTCTTCATCGTGTTCATATGATGCTGTTACAGTTAATAACAATAACAATGAATGTTTATATATTTCTGTAAAAAATATTTCATGAGTTAAGTTACAAACACCAGTTTTAATTTTAGAACACACACATACACACACTCACACACACACACAGTCACTCCCAGAGTCATGTGATTTCCAGTAACTGCAGAGAGGGGGAGGAGCCTCCGGTGAAAGTGAAAGTGTTCAGACTCGTTCTAACTTCAAGAAGCAGACGGAGGAGACGTGAAGTCTGAGGCTGGGGAGTGTTCAGCTACATTTATATTATTTATTCATATTATTTTACAGTCAGTGTTTTTCACTGGATCCCAGAGACAGATGTGAACAGCAGGTCTGGAACAAAGAAACTTCAAAGGACTTATTAACAGAGTTAACTCACAGTTTCACTTTTTATCTTCATCTGTTCATCAAGTGTTTAATAACAGAACGTGTTTTCACAAACATACGTTACAGCAGTGGTCACCAAGCAGTGGAGAGTCTTCACTGTGGATCCCAGTTAAGCCAGGTACACGCACACACACATATATATAACTTTTTTACTGGTTTTGTGTGAGTTTTAAGTGAATTTAAAGTTGAAAAGCTTGTGCTAATTTACTTAAATGTAGTTGATTGGTCTGAGTGTAGATCAGGAAATGCTCAAGTTGCAAAAATACTTTTTTAGAGAGAGAGAGAGACAGAGAGCGAGAGAGAAACAGAGAGAGAGAGAGACTCTTGTCCTTCCTGAGGTTTCTGATGTGATCACTGTGTTTCCTTGTATATAAGAAGTCCTGTGTACTCAAATAAATACCAGTACTGCAAACTATGGAGCCCTGCATCTATTTCACAATAAAACATTTAAAAATAAATGAATTGATTCAGTCGACAGAAATGCTGGAGTACTTTTATTTTGAAATGGGTAGGCTACAGGAAGTGTTGCAAATATTTGTGTTTGTGACGTTTTCAACAGATAAACATTGAAACTGGTGCGAAAGATCATTTCACTGAGTTCTGGAACTAGACCAGACCTTGAATATCCAGAAGAGCAGGGAGGCCTGAACCACAACTGAGCCGCAGCCGGCCCGGTGCAACATGGACGAGGACACTTCAGAGCAAGTTGGACCCTCACACACAAAGTAAGAGACCTGCTACAAACATGTGAACCTCCAAACTGAATCCTCAGAGAATGAAACAGTGAATGATGTGTTCTGAATAAAAACATGTTTGTGTTTGCAGAGGTCAGGACCAGAGACTGAGATCAGAGTCTCCAGGGTCCAGCTGTGTGTCTCTGAAGAGTGACATGTCCATGAGAAATCCTCCATTCTTCAGTAATGAACCTGGACCCTCACATACAAAGTAAGAGACCTGCTACAAACACGTGAAGCTCCAAACTGAATCCTCACAGAATTAACCAGTGAATGATGTGTTCTGAATAAAAACATGTTTGTGATTGCAGAGGTCAGGACCAGAGACTGAGAGCAGAGTCTCCAGGGTCCAGCTGTCTGTCTCTGAAGAGTGACATGTCCAAGGGTCAGCCTGTAAACTTCAGTAATGAACCTGGACCCTCACACACAGAGTAAGAGACTGTTTCTCCTGTGACCTGCTCTGAAGAGGATCTAGTTTCCTCTAGTGTGGCCCCTGCATTAGGACATAGCTTCATTGAAGTTGGTGACTAATCTCTCAGAATCACTCAAAGAGCTCAGACCTCCACCAAGAACCAACACGCTTCTTATGAAACCACTTTGAAATCCACTAGAGACTCATTTTGATTTGGATCTGCACCAAATTCCACACACTGGTAAACATCAGTCCTCTGAACATGTCTGTGAAAGAGCCCCCCCCCCCCTCCCCCCCGATCTGGTTCACAGACCACAACCTTCCACCAAGTTTACTGGTAATCTGTTGTTTTTTATAATCCCACTAACGAACAAACCAACACACAAAGATACAGGGTGAAAACAAAACCTCGTTGACAGAAGTAATGACATCCTGTGACTGTGACATGTGAGTTATCAGAAAATGTCTTCACAGGGAGAGGAAGAGGAGTCATGTTTCTGAGGAGGAGCAGTCGTCCTGCTGTGCTTCGTGTCAGGACGTCCTGAAGGATCTAGTCTCCACCAGCTGTGGACACTGGTTCTGCAGACAGTGCATCACCTCATACTGGGACCAGTCTGGTTCTTCCGGAGACTCCTCCTGTCCCCAGTGTGGACAAAGATCCAGAACAGGAGCTGGAGGTCAGACAGCCGGTCAGAGCAGCACTGTACATGTGTCTGCTGATGTCTTCACTTCTGACAACAGCACATGTGGTTTTATTGTGTTCCTTCATACAGCATCAACATTTAACATCGTTAGAAAAACACAAAGTTAAAAAGCTTTTATTTTCTGTAGTTTTTCTGTATCTGATGAAAACAATCAGCAGATTCTCAGATTCTCTGTCTTTGACATTGTTTCTTGTCTTTCAGCAGATCGTGGTCTGCAGGATGTTTTAGATGAACATAAGCTCAGTCTGAGGAGGAGATGTGAACATGTGACTGAAGGAAGTCATGAAACAGGAAGTAGAACCCTCCTCAACAGGATCTACACTGAGCTCTACATCACAGAGGGACAGAGTGAAGAGGTAAATACTCAACATGAGGTGAGGCAGCTTGAGACGGCTTCCAAGATGAAGATCCTCCACGACACTCCTATCAAGTCCCACGACATCTTTAAAGCCTCCACTGACCAGCAGAGCAGCATCAGAGTCGTCCTGACCTACGGCGTCGCTGGCGTTGGAAAAACCTTCTCGGTGCAGAAGTTCACTCTGGACTGGGCAGAGGGTTTAGAAAACCAGGATGTGGGTCTGCTGACTGTGCTTTCGTTCAGGGAGCTGAACCTGGTGAAGGACCAGCATCACAGTCTCCTCACGCTGCTCTGTGTTTTCCATCCAGCGTTACAGAAGCTCACGGCAGAGACGCTCGCTGTCTGTAAACCTTTGTTCATCTTGGACGGCCTGGATGAATGCAGACCTTCTCTGGACTTCAACCACAGGGAGCTTGTGTCTGAGGTCACACAGAGGTCATCAGTCAACCTGCTGCTGACAAACCTCATCCGGGGGAATCTGCTTCCCTCGGCTCTCGTCTGGATAACCTCCAGACCTGCGGCAGCCAATCAGATCCCTCCTGCCTGTGTTGACAGGGTCACAGAAGTACGAGGCTTCACTGACGCCCAGAAGGACGAGTACTTCAGGAGGAGATTCAGTGATGAAGAGCTGTGCAGCAGAATCATCTTACACTTCAAGAGGTCCAGGAGCCTCCACATCATGTGTCAAATCCCAGTCTTCTGCTGGATCAGTGCTACAGTTCTGGAGCACATGTTGACCACAGACCAGAGAGGACAGCTGCCCAAGACCCTGACTGACCTGTACTCACACTTCCTGCTGGTTCAGACAAAGAGGAAGAACAACAAGTACGCTGAGGGACATGAGACGACTCCACAACAGCTGACGGAGGCTGACAGGGACGTTCTTCTGAAGCTGGGGACGCTGGCACTTAAACAACTGGAGGAAGGAAACATCATGTTCTACCAAGAAGACCTGGAGCGGTGTGGTCTTAATGTCACAGAGGCCTCGGTGTACTCAGGAGTTTGTACTGAGATCTTCAGAAGAGAGTGTGTGATCTTCCAGAAATCAGTCTACTGCTTTGTTCATCTGAGCGTTCAGGAGTTCCTGGCTGCAGTCTACATGTTCCACTGTTACACCGAGAGGAACACAGGAGAACTCAACAACTTCTTGGGAACATATTGGGACACAGACAGTACCTTCTCCCTGGATGACCTCCTGAAGAGAACCATGAAGAAATCCCTCACCAGTAGAAATGGTCATCTGGACCTGTTTGTTCGCTTCCTTCACGGCCTCAGTCTGGAGTCCAACCAGAGAGTCTTAGAAGGTCTGCTGGGTCAGACAGGGAACAATCCAAACATCATTCAGAGAGTCTTAGGAGGCCTGCTGGGTCGGACAGAGATCATCCAGAGAGTCTCAGGATGGCTGCTGGGTCTGACAGGGAACAATCCAAACATCATCCAGAGAGTCTTAGGAGGCTTGCTGGGTTGGACAGAGAACAATCTTAACATCATCCAGAGAGTCTTAGGAGGCCTGCTGGGTTGGACAGAGAACAATCCAGAGATCATCCAGAGAGTCATCAGCAACCTGAAGGAGATGAAAAGTGATGACATTTCTCCTGACAGAAGCATCAACATCTTCCACTGTCTGATTGAGATGAACGACCACTCAGTTCATCAGCAAATGCAACAGTTCCTGACGTCAGAGAACAGATCAAAGGAGGAACTCTCTGGGATCCACTGCTCAGCTCTGGCCTACATGCTGCAGATGTCAGAGGAGGTTCTGGATGAGTTGGACCTGAAGAAGTTCAACACATCACACCAGGGTCGACTGAGACTGATCCCAGCTGTGAGGAACTGCAGGATGGCTCTGTGAGTCCAGACATGATCAATTGTGTGTGTGTTTGATAAAGTTATTATTATTATGTACATATACATTCTCATTGTTCTCAAGTACATATGAGAACAACTAGATCAGATGTGGAGAGTGAAATCCAATGTGATCAATGTGCTGGAGATTGAGGCTTCAGACATATAGTATATAGATATACATATAGATATCTATATGTATATCTATATGATCAAACAGCTAGCACAGTGTGAGCAGACGATCACTGAATCAGTGTTTGGATGAGAATCACTGACGGTTCCTTGAAACTGAAGAAGCAGGAAATATAGTTTATTCTTCTTTCTTGTCAAACTAGAGTTCCCACCCTGCGTTTGTCTTCCACCACCAACCAGTGCAGTGTCGGTCCCTCCAGGTTCCTGACATGTTGACTTCACGATAATATGAGGTCACTGTAACCTTTGACCTTTGACGACTGAAATCGAATGAGTTCCTCTTTGAGTCAAAATGTGAAGAAATCGCCTGAAGACAGACTTGAGACATCATGTTCAAGAGGCCATGAACATGTTCTGTGACCTTGACCTTTGACCTTTGACCACCTGAACCTAATGAGTTCCTCTGTTAGTCTGAATGAACGCTTGAACCAAATCTGAAAGGATTCTCTTGAGGAGTTTTTAGCAAAAAGGGGATTTACCAGGGTGAGGGTCACATGATTACATTTTGTATGAATGTTGTGTTTTCTGATTTAATTCTAACAGATTTGATATTTTCTTTAATTACAGATTCAGTGGTTGTGACCTCTCAGAGACTCACTGTGAAGTCGTGGCCTCAGCTCTGAAGTCAGACCCCTCACATCTGAGAAAACTGGATCTGAGTGACATCAAGCTGCAGGATTTAGAAGTGAAGCTGCTGTGTTCTGGACTGGAGAGTCCAAACTGTCGACTGGAGACTCTGAGGTCCTTAAATTCTTCTTCACTTTTCAGACTTTCTTTCTTATTAGGTCATTATTTATTTAAATTGTCTCAGTTCTGCTCTGCTCACTGTCCCTCAGTCATCTGTCCTTCACACAGCCAGTCAGTCACGTCCACCTCATCAACTCCATTCACCTGCACTCACCTGCTCCTGATCACTAAGAAAGTGTCATTAAATAACATGTTGACTGAGGCCGAGCACTCGTCCTCCTCAGGTTTTCAAAATAAGACACATTCTTATTGGAACACGTTGGACAGTTGATAAGTGTAGAAACAAACAGGAGGTGACTGTCAGGAGCCATCCCTACTTTAAACAGTGTTTAATTACACAAACCTGCTCAGTGACCAACACACAGAGAAGAAGCTGATGAATGAAACAATGGTCCAACATGTCTGATCTGATATTTATCTTCAGGTCACAGACTGGACTGAGGTCAGCAGCATGTTGAGAGTCTGTGTTGACATGATGATGATCCACAACAACAGGAGGACACATTCTAATATTCATATTTCTTTATCCAGGTTCTGGAGGTGCAGACTGTCAGAGATCAGCTGTTCTTCTCTGGCTTCAGCTCTGA
Organism: Limanda limanda; assembly: GCF_963576545.1. Taxonomy (NCBI): domain Eukaryota; kingdom Metazoa; phylum Chordata; class Actinopteri; order Pleuronectiformes; family Pleuronectidae; genus Limanda; species Limanda limanda. Next base: position 7,724,898 of record NC_083638.1, on the reverse strand, counting down.
GGTCAAACCCCTCTCATCTGAGAGAACTGGATCTGAGCTTCAACGACCTGCAGGACTCAGGAGTGAAGGAGCTGTGTGGTTTTCTACAGAGTCCAACCTGTCGATTGGAGACTCTGAGGTCAGCTCAGTGACTGACTTTTGTAGATCTCATATCTATAAAACAGCATTCATTCACAAGTGATCTCATTTAATTCTGATTTAACCTAATTCCTCTTCATACATAACTTGAATCCATTCATTAATTAATCTGTGACTTTTTAAATATTCAGCTACTTGTTAAAACACTGAGTTTAGTTCTGGATTTCCTGTCATGAGTCAGTGCTGACATGAATATGTGTCTGTTATTTTCACACATGAATTCAGTTTAATTTACAGTTAAGTTTTATTCTTTATCCAGGTTGGAGAAATGTAGCCTCCCAGAGATCAGCTGTTCTTCTCTGGCTTCAGCTCTGAGGTCAAACCCCTCTCATCTGAGATACCTGGATCTGAGGTACAACGACCTGCAGGACTCAGGATTGAAGGAGCTGCTTGATCTACAGCAGAGTCCAACCTGTCGACTGGAGACTGTGAGGTCAGTAGATGGTTGGAGTCAGTCCACGCTGCTTTTATCAGTATTCTACTAAACACAGTCAGTATCACAGATCCAGGGTCTGTGCTACCAAGCAGGATTTGTGGTGATCCGGTTAACTTCAGGTTTAGTTTTTTCAGTCCTACGAAGCTCGTCCACTTCTTAATGAGGTAAATCCCCATGGTAACTTCTGATTAACGGCTAACCTGCTCCAGGTTAAGTTGGAGATCAACCCATATAGAAGCTCCGCCCACTGACCACAGTGACTCTACACTGTTGTGTGGTGCACACTCTCCTTAAAGGGATGGATAAGGGAAGTTTAAATCAACGTCTGGTTGGTTCAGTTGATCTCTAACTCACCCAGAACATCTCAATGTCTCCAGACTCATCCTGTCACCACAACACCAGATGCACTCACTCAGCTTCCTGGAGACAGGTCCATGTGTGTGTCGTCAGAGACAGTGTGTGTCCTCAGAGACAGTGAGACAGTGTGTGTCCTCAGAGACAGTGTGTATCCTCAGAGTCAGTGTGTGTCCTCAGAGACAGTGAGACAGTGTGTGTCTTCTTCTCTTCCACTCGTCTTGTTAGTAAACAACAGGTTTAGATCTTGTGGCCTCGAGTTATTTATCTCGTTCACACACGTTATTATGTTGTGGTCACGTAATATATTTCACCAGATGCCCCCAGGGGGCGCTGTAACTTACACAAGCTGGACCACAGCTGACAGCCTCACACGAGGGACAGAGACGGTGTCGTCTTCATCTGATCTGAGACAGTTTGTCCTCTCACTTCATCAGTGAAGAACTGATCAGGTGGATCTTTGTCACAGCTCTGAGATCAGTGGGACTGAAGCCTCTCCTCATCACCATGGTAACCAGGAGGTCTTCATACAGACCAGAACCTCTGCTGAGGTCCATCTGTCTCATCTGGTCCCAGTTTGTCAGAAGCAGATGTTCATCAACACACAGTGAAACATGTCTTCACCTGTAACAGCAGTAAATCCACCTCTCAGGTGTCCACTCTGCACTTTGACATGCAGAGGACACACACTGAGCTCTTAGCGTGTTCATTCCAACACGTGAACATGAAGCAGAGAGGAGGCTGCTCCACCTCTGAACAGGACTGAAGTCCCTGCTGCTCTTTCTACTGGATGTGCTGCATCACTGACTCACAGCTGATGAAGTGAGTCCCTGTGACACTGATGTCTTCTTCTCTCAACAGGTGGGAGGAGTCTGACTGGAGCTGAGAGTGAAGAGGACAGTGTGTGTGGACGGAGGCTGAGCTGTGTCCTGAGGATCCAGAGGCTGGAGCAGCAGCAGCTTGGGTGTAGTCTCCATCTACACAACCCCTAATCTGCATGTGTTTGTGAGATGAAGCCGGAGCACCTGGAGAAAACACGGGAAGAAGATGCAGACTCCACACAGGAAGACCCCATCTGAACCGGATTCAAACCAGCAACCTTCCTGCCCCGATTGTGTTTATTCACATGAAGAATGTGTTTATTAAAATGACACAACAAAAGCAGAATATATAAACCCTCTATAAAGAGTCTCATACAGTGTGTTTGAATTTGTCTTTATTATTTTCCACCTCTGTCCCTCAGTATGTCTCCATGTGTGTAGAACCACATTCTGTGTATATGTTTGTTTATGCTCTTAAAGTTCCTGGATTCACGTCACATATTGATTTAGTTCCACACAAAGTTAAACATATTGAAATATATATCAGAGCTTCACACCACAACCTTTCTTTTGAGTGATGATTTTACATGTCTCACTGAGGGGCTGCAGCATTTATTCATCTGATGATTATGTTCTTGTTTAATTCATATTGTCTTTTTTTAATTATTAGCAATCAGAGAAATCATACATTTTGTTTTCAGTAAAGTTAATGTCTTCAAATCATTTACAAATATACAAACAGAAAAGAATCTTTGATTATCAAAATAAAGTTTGGGTTTTAATATGTTTGCAGAAATTACTGTTAAGGACTGTTTTCACATTGTCATGGTGGATTATTTAACGTAGAATAACTACATTTTGTGAAGCCGCTGTAGTTGTTGATTGATTTTCCGATCGATTGGATGATAACGTCTGGATTTGTTGCACATTTGCAGGTTTAGTATGATATTCAACAAATATATTAAACATTACATACATGTCCAGGTGAAAAAACAGGAAACAAAGGAGGTTGGAATGAGTTGTCGAGGAGGAGAACTTATCACGTTATCCTGGACAATGGAAAGTTATATATATATTTTTTTTTTTACCCTACTACCTTTTCAAGCTATGTGCGCTAAGCTAGCATTAAGTCTTTATACAATTTGATGAAAACCAGGCGACAAAATTTAATACGAGAAACAATGTGAAAACAGGACGTTGGACATTACACAGTTTTATTGGAAGCTTTTTAAATGTAATGAAAGTTATTTGTGTTCACAATTATTTTCCATCATCAGTAGAACAGGATATGAAACTATTCATACTGTCCATCCTCCAGTCTGTCCTCCAGTCCGTCCTCCAGTCCGTCCTCCAGTCTGTCCTCCAGTCCGTCCTCCAGTCTGTCCTCCAGTCCGTCCTCCAGTCTTTCCTCCAGTCTTTCCTCCAGTCCATACTCCAGTCTTTCCTCCAGTCCGCCCTCCAGCCCGTCTTCCAGTCTGCCCTCCAGTCCGTCCTCCAGTCCGTCTTCCAGCCCGTCCTCCAGTCTGTCCTCCAGTCCGTCTTCCAGCCCGTCCTTCAGTCCGTCCTCCAGTCCGTCCTCCAGTCCGTCTTCCAGTCCGCCCTCCAGTCTGTCCTCCAGTCTGTCCTCCAGTCCGTCTTCCAGTCCGTCCTCCAGTCTGTCCTCCAGTCCGTCCTCCAGTCTGTCCTCTAGTCCATACTCCAGTCTTTCCTCCAGTCCGTCCTCCAGTCTGTCCTCTAGTCCATACTCCAGTCTTTCCTCCAGTCCGCCCTCCAGTCCGTCCTCCAGTCCGTCCTCTAGTCCATACTCCAGTCTTTCCTCCAGTCCACCCTCCAGCCTGTCTTCCAGTCCACCCTCCAGCCTGTCTTCCAGTCCGTCTTCCAGTCCACCCTCCAGCCTGTCTTCCAGTCTGCCCCCCAGTCCGTCCTCCAGTCCGTCTTCCAGTCCGTCCTCCAGTCTTTCCTCCAGTCCGCCCTCCAGTCCGTCCTCCAGTCCGTCTTCCAGTCCGTCCTCCAGTCTGTCCTCCAGTCCGTCCTCCAGTCTGTCCTCTAGTCCATACTCCAGTCTTTCCTCCAGTCCGCCCTCCAGTCTGTCCCCCAGTCCGTCTTCCAGTCCGTCCTCCAGTCTGTCCTCCAGTCTGTCCTCCAGTCTGTCCTCCAGTCTGTCCTCTAGTCCATACTCCAGTCCGTCTTCCAGTCCGTCCTCCAGTCCTTCTTCCAGTCTGTCCTCCAGTCCGCCCTCCAGTCTGTCCTCCAGTCTGTCCTCCATCTGTCTGTCCCTCAGCACATATGTGGGACAGCAACAGGGTGTCTTTTTCCTTCAGTCTGTCCCTCGGGCTAATATAAAGGTTGATTACGTCTGTTTCACTTTAACTGAAGTTCTTTGACTCGGAGTTTCCACTTGTTATTTCCAGCAGAGTGACAGTAGACTGCTTGTGTGTGTGTGTGTGTTTTTGTCTTCGAGCATCAGACGTTCAGACTAACTCACATTTGAGCAGAAAGAACGAAGCTACAGCCAGCAGGTGGTTAGCCTAGCTTAGCATAAAGACTGGACACATGGGGAAACAACTAGCTTAGCTTAGCATAAAGACTGGGGGCAGGGGGAAATCATTCACAGTAAGTAAAGATGGACGACATGACAGCTCTCAAAAGTGAAGCCAAAAAGTCCCCCCCCCCTGGTGGCTGGCTGCAGTATGGGTCATAAACCCTCCCCCCATTCAGAATACGTAAATTTTCACCACTGTCTAACTTTCTGCAAATTTCGGTAAGAATTTGAGCACGTTAAAGCCCTCAAAAAGCCAATTCATTTGCCTGAATAATAATAATCCTTACAATTTCAATAGGGCCTCACCTGTCAGGTCAGTGCTCGGGTCCTAATAATAAAATGGCAGCATAGTTAAGAACTTATCAAGCGGGCAGCTTAAACCATAGACTGTAAAAGTGGTTAAAACGAATTGTTTCTGGTGAACAATACATAACTGTCTCGCTAATTTATTTATAAATACTGTATTTTTATGATTTTTTTAACCCTAACCCTAACCCTAACCCTCCATTAATTCTCTTATGGTCTGTATTAATTGTGTGGGTGTATCCCTTGTATAGGCAGTGTTGCTTATAATAATTAAACGAATACAAGTATATGTGATGTATAAGAGAATATAAAACTAATATTAATATATCAGAAAGTAGATTATTATTATTTTCAGTTAATGCAGATCATACAAACTGCTTTTTGTACATTATCCTCCTCCAACCATCTCATCTCAGTGTGTCATGTGTCTTCAACATGACCTGGATGTTGTTTTATTAAGTTTTAATACAAATCCTATACTGCTGCGAGTGTAACTCTCTTCTTGAAATTCTTTAACCTACTGAACTCGATATTAAAAGAAACGTACTTCACTTATTTTCCACCGTTTTATAATGTAATCCTGCTCCCAAGCACAACATCTGCGTTTCCTTTATCTACTGCTTGTGATGTCGAAGGCGTTTGTGTAAAAGAAGGAGGTGCAGACACGAGTGAGCCGAAAGTTGCACTGAAATGCAAATGCAATTTTTATATTAAAAGATAGCAAAGGGATAATTCACTATATCACACAACACAGCTTGTTAGTACTGTCATGGAAATACATATACAGTCTTTTCATATTTACACATCAAGTGACAACCAAACAGAAATCATAAATACCTCTTTTTGTTAACTTTACAACAGCTATACGCGACCAGTATTTCATAAGATAAAAGAGCACTATTAAATAACTGGTACCTTCCCTATCATTTACAAGGCTGGGAAACAAAGTGGTTAAAATAATCCAGCAAAAAAAACAACGGAAAAAAATAAAAATAATGTTCTTCTCCAGTGAGTAAAATTAATACAAGTCTAGAAACGCTCATGAAATCCCTTTGTACAAAAGACTGTCTTGTATTGGCGCGATAAAATCTGTACAGTTGTAGCATTCCTGCAGCAGAGGTGGAGGGATAGTGAGCCGGGATGATCCGTTACCGGGTTGCTGTGATGCTCTGGAGACCGTGGTCATGTAGCTGCCAAGACCCTCAGACCCCTTTCATTGGCCTCAGTGCTTCGTCTAGCAGCAAATCAGCAAGTTGCTGAGCTTGGAGCAGATACTTCAAAAATACGCGGTCCTATGAAGTCTAACTGGTATATTTGTCAATATAACAATATAGTATTTACTTGTACCATATCTCAACAACAGACAGAATTGTACTCTAAAAGTCAAAGCAATGCATAATATCTTTACTCGTATTAAATTCATTTTTCAGTAAGTTGTCAGTGATATATTTCTAAACTACAACCCTCACTGTCTGATGGGGTCAGACATGCACAGTGTTCTAAGTTACCCATTTGTTATATACTGCACCGTGGCCGATGCTGCGCGTGCACCTTCACACGCGTTACGTTTAAAAGTTGATGGTTCAACAAAAACTCAAAAATTGTGGAAAAAGACAAATGTTCTGTTTGCCTCCAACAGAGTTTGGTCAGGCAGATACTGGTGGTTGTGAACACCGAGGGTTTGATGGATCTAAAGTGAAACTGGATTATGGGCGAATGGCATCTGGCTCCACCAAGGAGATTGTGTTTTCACCTGCTTTTCTGTGTTTATTTGTTGGATTACACAAAAAACTGAACTGATTTCTGTGAAATTTTCTGGAGGGATGGGGAAGGAAGAATTTGGATTATTAAGTAGATCCAGTGTCTCAACATTTTCAATGATTTCTCAGAGAGTAATTCATGGATCTTGATGATGATGATCATGATCCGAGGACAGATGCCATAAGCCATGAATGTCACGGGGAACAATGAAAAAAGAAAAAAATTTATCAACTTCAAAATACAACCAAACAATTGAATTCCCTTTTTCAAACCATCAATTTCCGTTCCTATAATATCTTAATTTTAACTTAAACTTAATTCATTCATTTTGTGTGTGATCAATAAAAAGTTACTGCTGGTCCAACAAGTTTCTTTTTTCAGTTAAAAAATTCATGGAGGCTTTTTTAGATGCAGTAAAATGAAATGTTGAAAATGTTAAAATTAAATCAAAAGAGCTTCAAATTGTAAAATGAAGTGCTCGTAGATCATCATCTGTCTGGACAGGAAACCCCCGGCGACATATACCTGTTAACAGCTTTATGAATTCAACCACAATTATCTCCATGTCTGAGTAGAAGCAGGTGAGAACATGTGTTTTTTTCTTCCCGTGATGTCGGTGACCAAGTAAAATAAAAAAAGAAATGTAATGTACATTTTAAAACCTCTGAGGAAAAAATAAATATACAGCTGACGGAGGAAAAGGAACGAAACGTTTGGCACTTAGGCTGTTGCTTCATCGCGGCTTCCTCAGCTTTGCCCGAGGAGACAACGGTTGAACCACAACTTACAAAAAAAAAAAGTTTAAACACAAAAAGGCTCCTTTCAGTTTTTTTGCAGGGGATGAAAAGACTTCTGCAACAAGTCTTGAGTATCAGCTACAGCGAGTCTTTGCGTGACCCTTCGGAGGCGGGAGAACAGGAAATTAGAAGCAGATGTCGTCACTGAGGTCGTGCACCGCTGAGGGCAAAGGAAACAATCTGTAATCAAGACACAATTCTACGGAAGTGTAAATGCAGGGAGACGCACGGAGACTCTTTGAAGTCCCACCCTTTGGCACTGTCATAAATACAACTCTTGAATAACCAGGTCCTGCAGCACAAAAAAAGTTCAAACACAAACAACTCCCACCGTTCTCTGGAAGTCAGCAAACCCACTCTACAAGTACAAAAACGTTCATAAATAAAGGTTCATCGAGACAGGAGTGGTATTAGAGAGCATCGGGGGGGGGGGGGGGGGGGGGGAGTTCACAAGGAGAAGGTGAAGCTGTGGACAGGGAAGCGTTTGTTTGCCTCCTCCAGGAAACGCTCGGTGTCTCCGCTCACTTCCTCCCCAGAGTTATTTGCTTTCTTATTCCAGCAAGCTCATTAGTTTATGATGTTGCCTGAAGGCAGTAGCACTGAGGGCACTGACGAAGGACTGTACTGCGTGTGTGTGTGTGTCTTTGTGTGTGTGTCTTTGTGTGTGTGTGTGTGTGTGTGTGTGTGTGTGTGTGCACGAGTAGGACGGAGCCCCATTTTCAGAGACAGGAGTTGTGTTGATAGAAGCTTATTTGTGTTGAAACCAGGCTCATCTGTACCGTTACTCTCCATATGCAGCTGTGTTTGTACCTATTTACCTTTGTGTGTTCGTACCAGTTATAAATACACATGTGTGTGTGTGTGTGTGTCTGTGTGTGTGTGTGTGTTGGATGACTGAGATAAAGCACAGAGGGCAGCGGGGGGGCTCTCCCTCACACTTCACTCTCGGTGGAGGGCTTGCGCGTGGAGCTCCAGCCGGTGTCGGGCAGGCTGTGCTGGGCGTGGCGCTGTGGGGTGATGGCTGAAGGAGTCAGGGTGGTGATGGAGGAGCACTCGGACGCCTCCTCCTGGAGGAGCTGCTCCGTCTCGCCGTCGTCCAGCGAGGCACTGCTGGTCTGCAGGGACACGGTGTCGGTGCGCATGCAGGTGTGCAGGCCGCCTCGGGACGGCTTGATCTGCTTGAGGTCGTCCCAGTAAAGCTCGTCGTGGGACAGGAGACACACGCCCTCCACGATGCGGATCTTCTCCTTGGTGTAGCCTCCGTCCAGCCCCCCCTGGACAAGCACACAGGATGAGTTTAGTCAGAGCGACGTCAGCAGGTTAAAGGGAAAAATCCACCTCCAGTTTGAATCTGGTCAATTTAACACTTCATAGGAATCCGTTTATTTCAATTAAGTAATTGTGATAAACTCCTTGGTTTCTTTGTTTTTCCTCCTTGACATACTTACATCCTTTTTAATGAGTTCTTGACTTGCTTCCTTCCTTATTTCCCGACTTAATTACTCAAGTCTTTACTTCCTTTCTTTCTTCTTTATCTACTTACTTCCTTTCTCATTTCCTTCCTTCCTTCCTCATTTCCTTCCTTCCTTCCTTACTACTTTCCTTCCTCCCTCCCTCACTCACTCACTCACTCACTCACTTACTCACTCACTCACTCACTTTCTGAGTTGCATCCTTCCTTTCTTAAAACGTTTATTAATGTTAACACTCTTTAGAAAAACCTAACCCCGAAGCTTCAAAGTTCAGGTGGATTTTCCCTTTAGGAATCAAACTAGTGACAAACTTCACAACACAGCAGAACAGGATATCGAACACAACCCATGCACAGCGAGTTGTTTCCTTTTAGTAATGCTGTGCTTGCAGCTGGAGTTAGTTTCTCATTTTCACACTGAGGTGCTTTAACAACCACAAACAAAACCCGCGAGCTCTCAGACGGAGAAGTCTGGAGTCAAATCCACCGGATGGTTTATTGAAACAAAGGGAAAAAATTGAGATGCTGTTATTCACACAGAGCGACAGGCACACGGCTTCAGTTCTTTATAGAAACTCACGGAAATTATTCAGTGAGTTGCATCAGGAATAATTTGAACCTCACATCACTCACTGTCAGTACCTGAGACTGTTTGATTTCATATCGACGGCTGGTGCAATTGGTTGCAATAAAGTGGGAAATTGGATTTGATTTGCGGCTTTGACGGATAAAAAGAAAAATCTTACATCCCTCAGCTTAAAATGTACTTTTATTATACTGCATTTCCTGCTTAAGTCTATTTTTTATTATGTTATGCTATACTTTTTATATGTTATTTTTTAGTTGTTTTTTATTTTTGAAGAATTTCTTGGTTCAGATTTTCAGGTGAGGAAAAAACTCTTAGTCATTTACGGTTATTTCAAGGCTTCACTAAGGATTTTAATTTTACATAATGATGCTGATTATACATTAGCAACTTTAATAAAACCTTTACACACATTTAGTTCACCGGCCTGTTGAAGTTTCAAGTTCACACACAAAATGAAGGAGTAGTTGAAACACGGACATGCTCCTGATCACAGATCTCAGAAAACTGCACCAACGAGAGGGATTATTCATTTTAGATTTCACGTTGCATGCAGCGAAGGACAGAAGAAAAGAGGGAAAACTTAGAACGAGTCGTTAAAAATAAAAAACCACAACTGAAAAGCACACGGCTCCCACGTGCTGTGCAACTACCTCTCCACGGAACGAGTGGGTCAAAAGGTAAAGGGAGAGAGGGAGTTGTAGGGAGGAGAGAGCTGCAGTGAGGGAGATAGAGGAGGAGGAAACAAGATGTCAACACGATCAGCATGTGCTCAGTCTGAGATCATTATTCTAAGAAAACACCCTGGATTCACTTGGAATCCATTCGTCTACTGAACAGGAAACCTCTGGGGTCTCCCTGCAGGGTCCCGGCTGCACGTTACCTCCTTCTTGTATCGCAGCTGGTTGTATATCGGAGGCTTCTGCGACGCCTCGATCTTCACCTCCTGCGTGGAGGTCCGGTACGAGGGGTTACTGTAGGTCAGGTTGCTCACTCCGGGGTCGGCGAACTTGGACTTTTTGTGCCTGTTGATCAGAGTAAAGATGGATTCAGCACACGGGCTTGGATCTGGAACTGAACGTAGGTAATGATGTGGGTGACCAGTAGGTGTGGAGCAGGGGACGGACCTGTAGATGATCAGAGCAGCGATGAGGATCAGAATAGCCAGGATGGTCAGAACTCCACCGATCACGTAGCTGATGTGAAGACCTTCTCCTGCACCAGAGGACATTAGAGATCAGGGCAAATACAATGGAAGACACACTTTTACAGAAGAGAATGACTGTTTTGTGTGGACTGACCATGAGGAGCCGTCACCACGTTGCTCGTGCAGCCTTCCATGTTCAGGTTCTTGTCAGTGCAGCTGCACAGATAAGACAGAAACCCAGTTTGAGGAAAATAGAAAATAGTACAAGTGATGGGACTATAGCTCAAACTAGGAGAAAACCATTGCATTGTTTCCACGAGGACATCTCTCTGTGAGACTTCGGGGAAGAGTGTGTACTGGTTTGAAGTATTAGGCTGAAAACCTTGTTGTGTTTCATGAAAAGTAATAAAATAACTTCTAGGAGCAGCTTTCCTGTTAAGACCTGTTAAAACAGACGTACTTGACGGGTGCGAGTCCTCTGTGTGCAGTGTCTGTGGGAGCGCTGGGGATCTTGTTGGGAACAGGAGTGCTGCTGGTTCCTCTGGTGGGAGACGTGGGGATGTAACCTGAAACTGAAGAACACGAGCGGATCAGAGTGTGCTGGGACAAAAGAGAAACACTGTGAACGTTTCTTATACACAGAGAATTCAGGATATCCACACACACTCTACACAGGCTAAGTGTTCACTCACTGGTGGAGCAGGGTTTCCCATCCGGCTCGTCGGGGCAGGCGCACACGAACGTGCTGGTCTTTGCGAAGCAGAGGTGAGTGCAGCCGCCGTTATTCACTCCACAGAGGTTTGTACCTGATCGAGAGGAGAGGGATCTTTCAATCTGTCTGAGCGCTGCAGGTTAAACACTGGGTGTGTTTGATTTATTTCCATCAGGCGAATTTAATGAGAACTTTAGGTTTCAGCTCTGTGACTCTGGAAAATGAACGTCCCGACCTTTTCAAACAATTTAAAGAGGCTCCACCTCTTGTTACATTGTTTATTCATTAATTAAATAAAGCCTCTCGACAACTAACAAGTGTTTTTTGAATCCATGCCTCTTTCAATTTGAATTATTGTAAGTCAAATAATTAGAAACAAACTTAAACGGGCATTTTTTTGTTTAGATTTTGCTGAGTCAGCACATAGAAATACTGATTAAATCCAAGTTCCAAGTTTGTGGCGTTTTTCATGAAAATATTCTTGTAAGAATCTTTTGTACTAATGTAAATTAAACAGATGAATCCCAAAGCAACACAACACCTGTGTATAACTCTACGTCTAACTTATTTATTATAACTGGGATTGTTTTTGTTTTTTTAAGTAGCATTCCTGTGGAAAGTAGGAAAACTTGGGTGGGTCCAACATCCTTCTGGAGCCGTCTGAATAAAAGCCTCCTTACCCGTCTGTCTGTGAGGAGACACCACTATAATGTCCATGAGACCCTCCACGTTGGGAAGCACGGTTTCCTTGTTACGGCCCGTGTGCTTGTCCACCCGCTGGATGGACTTAGTCTGCCAGTCCGTCCAGTAGATCCAGCGGTCTTGCTGCGAGAGTCGGGAGAAAGGGGTTAGAGGGGAGGACACCGGCTTCAACTGGGGAAACGAGGGAGAAGAAGAGAGGAGGGGAAGAACACAGACAAGGAGCAGGGGGATGGTGGAAGAGAGGGAAGGGAACGGGAGGGGGAGGAGGAAGAAAAATGAGGGTCAGAGTGGAAGAAGAAGGAGAAATGGTTAAGTCGAATGAGTTCAGTATGAGGACGGAGAGACGACCAGTGAGAGACGACCAGCGAGGGAAGAGAGCAAGGTGGGTGGAGGAAGGCGGGTCAGCCCAGTGATTGACAGCTGAGGGTGAGGAGGGGCGAGGAGGGGGGGGGGGGGTACCTGCGTGAGGGCGAACGGGTGGGACACCGGGCTGACGAGGATCTGACGCAGTTTCCCGTTCAGGTCCGAGCTCTCGATCCGGTCCAGGTGAGCGTCCACCCAGAAGATCCTGCAGCAAACACCAGCAACACATTTAGCCTTCTTACGAAATTTCTAACGACCTAGCATGCTAGCATACTTCCAGTGGTCGCGTTAACATGCTAACATGTCACGTTAGCATAGCGACACCTCAACATGATCATGACACTTTCATGTTATCTAGAAATGTGCTTCTGTCTGACCTGCGGGTGTCGTAGTCCAGCGTGAGGCCGTTGGGCCAGCCCAGGTCGGTGTTGATCAGGACCTTCCGGTCGGAGCCGTCCAGATGTGATCGCTCAATCTTCGCTATGTGACCCCAGTCGGTCCAGAACAGGAACCTGCACAGACAGAGCAGGTCAGGACACGTTCTATTATAAAAAACTAAACAAACTCAGAACTCAGAGCCCGTCTCACCCTTTGCTGGGGAACACTGCGATGGCTCTGGGTTCGTCCAAACTGTTGTTGACCAGGACTTTGCGGCTGGTCCCGTCCAGCCGGGCCACCTCGATGGTGTTGCGCCCGGTGTCGGTCCAGTACATGTTCCTGGACACCCAGTCTACGGCCAGCCCATCTGTGGTTTTCAGGCCCTGGCTGATCACCGTCTCCATGCCAGTGCCGTCTAGATTTGATCGCCTTCGGAAAGAATTGACGTTACGGAAAAGGGCTTCATCATTATGTCAATTTCAACCTTTTTAAAAGGAAAGGATTTCTCAAAGTTGTATTAACAGAGAGTTTACGTGCAGAAGTTGTTTGTTACCTTATAACATCCAGGGTGACATCGGTGTAATAAAGTTTTCCGTCCACGCTGTCGTAGTCCAGGGAGATCACATTGTGCAGCTCCGGCACCGGCACGTGCACGTCCGTGTGGTCGTCGGTGTCCAGGGAGATTCTGCGCACGCTGACGCGGTTGGAGAAGACCAGGAACGTCTCCGGGGAGTCGTCACACGACCGGTCGTCTCCCTTGAGCAGGATACCGGTGGGACAGGCACAGGAAGTGCCGTTGGGACGAGGAAGGCAGAGGTGGGTGCAGCCGCCGTTCCTCTGGCCACACTTATTAAAACCTGAAGCAAAGAGACAGAGGTTTAATATAACAGAAGCTGGAGCCTACACTTCCCACAATGCAACTCAATAAACAGAGGTCAGCCTCTTGTCCCCAGACTCACCCAGTGGCCTCCCCCTGTCCACGGCCTGGATGTCCATCAGGCCTGGCAGGTTGGCTTGCACCGTGATGGTGTTGGCCCCGGTGTTCTTGTCGGCTCTCTGGATGCTGCGGCTCTGCCAGTCCGTCCAGTAGATGTGTGGCCCGAGCAGGGTGAGGCCGTACGGGTGCTGGACCGGAGTCACCAGGGTGTGGCGGTTCTGCCCGTTCAGGTCGGACGCCTCAATGCGCTGGAGACAAGCAGAGAGATGATTACAACCAGACTCCATGAGGGCTGATGCTTTCCCCTTTCAGCCATTTACCCCTGAAAACTCTACTAACTGGTATTTCTGCAGAAACTTTAGTTAATTTCTCAGGATCGAGAACCATTTCATTCACTGAACTTTTATAAATAGTTGATTATTCTGTCACGTGTTCTCCTCATTATGTTGTTTGAAGCACTTTAAAAAACAAAGCTTTCTTGTAAAAGTCTACAGATATTAATATTATATTCAAGAGTTCAGAATCAGAATCAGAATCAGAAAGGATTTATTGCCAAGTAGGTTTACACCTACTTGGAATTTTCTTTGGTAAAAAGGTGCATACGTTTAACATAAAGCATAAAAACACAATAAGTACTTCACATAAGAAAGAAATAACTGTATATAAAACAAATATATATACAAGACATAAAAAAGTTAAATAAAGAGTAAAATGCAAAACAGATATATACAAGATATAAAAAGTAAAATGCAAAGCAGATGGATAAGAGTTCTTCTTATCCATAGTAACTTTAAACAATTCTCTCAATTCTCCACAAGGAGGCGCTGCTGACCTCAGTGTGAGCGTCGGCCCACAGCAGCTGGGAGCCGGCCATGTCGATGGCCAGGCCGTTGGGCCAGCCCAGGTTGTTACTGATGAGAACCGCGCGGTCGGTTCCGTCCATCGCCGAACGCTCCAGCTTGGCGTTCTCCCCCCAGTCTGTCCAATACATATACCTGGAGAGAAGAGAGAGAGAGAGAGAGAGAGAGACAGAGAGGACACAGATGTCAAAGGTCAGACTGTGAGGAGACTGAAAGCAGGAGATACGACATGTTTGAACAACAAACAATAGAAAAATTAGTTGTAATGATCACAACCTCCCTTGAGCACCAGGAAAACAAATGAGCCGATTTCCCAATATGCTCAACTCAGGATTACAAGCCTCCTCAATCCGTTTACGTCTCTGACAGATTAATCAGAAATAAAAAGCCGTGCTGCAGCAGCCTCACCCCATCTCGTGGTAGAGCGCGATGGCCCGGGGACTGTCCAGGTTCTGCCACACGAGAACTCTCCTCATGGAGCCGTCCAGGTTGGCCACCTCGATGCGGTTGGTCCCCGTGTCCGTCCAGTAGATCTTCCTGCCGCGAGCGTCCACCGCCAGACCGTCGGTGGTCACCAGTCCTGCAGGAAGACGGGGATAAGATAGATAGATAGATAGATAGATAGATAGATAGATGGATTACTTTATTCATCCCCGAAGGGAAATTAAGTCGTCATAGCAGCCGGTATATTTAAATACAATAAAATACAATACAATAGAATAAAATAAAAAACATTGAGGTAGAAAGAATAAAAACATAACACAAGATAAATAGGTAGATAAGGTGCAGTGGCAAGATGATGGTAATAGTACTGATGATATGATGGTAATGTTATTGTTAGACAGTATATAAAAATAGTACAGTATATTTAGTATATAACATAACATAATATATATTTATATATGATAGTAATTATACCAATATAATAGCAGTATATAGTAATAATGGCAGCAACAGTATATATAATAATAATAGTAAATATAATAATAATAATATGTACACATGTATAAATATGTGTATATACAAAAATATACAAAGAGTATGATATAATATGATATGATATATAGTATATGTATAAATATAAGTATTTGACTATACAATAGATAATCTAATATACTATGAGTGTAAGAATATGTAGACGGAGCGTGCAAAAGACAATGTTATTGTATAAAATGATATATAATATCAATATGGTTTATATTAACACATATCACATATGATGTGAAGTAAGTAACGACGGGGTTAGGACACTACGGGTGGAGTTGAACAGCAGGACGGAGGTAGGCCGCGCTCCTCACCTGTAGATATGATGTCTTCGTGTTCCGATCCGTTGATGTAAGCTCTGCTGATCTTCTTCAGTGTGCTGTCGGACCAGTAAACCTTCGCTGCAGGGGGCGACACAGTCACATGTAAGTTTCTCCGTCACTTCTTTTTGAAACTGGCTTTAAATAAAGTTTGGAGAAGACCCAACGAACCTTCTTTGGGGTCGACACCGATGGCGATGGTGTTTTTCATGGAGCTGTTAACGGCCAGAACCACATCAGCGTAGTAAGGGATGTCCAGAGAAACCATCCTGATGTCTGTCCTCCGGGCAAAGATCAGGAAGCTGCTCATTCCTGCTCACACACAAACACAAACAAACACAAACACACACAAACACAAACACAAACACACACGTCAGCAGACATCACAGAATCTTTCTGTCAGAACACAAAGGAAGCTGACATGCTTTTAAATTCCTGAGAGACAAAGGTTTTGACATCAGTCCTCAGAACTCTTTGCAGTCACGTTCATATCTTTTGTTTGAGTAAAATGTTGCATTGAAGGTCACAGTAGATATACAAGCACTTTTAAGTCCTTATTTTTTTGCATTCTGGGTAATTACCACCGTGAAAAGTTACACTGCTGCATCTACAAGCTAAACAAGCCACGTTTCTGCAAGTTAACACGTTCAACTAAGACTCTAAGACCATAATGAATGAATACGAGGGAATATTAGAGTCCCAGAATTACTTACACTTCCCCATAATTGATTATACGGTGAATTAGTTGAGTTTATAATAAGTCTCCAAAGGCCACATGGGCGTTAACATAATTAAAACCATTGAAGATCTTGTTCTGATTGGTTAGATGAGTTCATGTCGGGAGTCGAACCTACGAACCAAATCTCTAAATTTGATTAGATTGTTTGGAGCATCTGTTTAATATGATTCCTGAGCATTTTTATCATGTTTATCCTCGGTGGACACTGCTGTGATGACCCTCTGTTGTAAATGTCTTTTTTTTATTGCATGCAGAGGTAGTTTCCTACCTGACGTGCAGGTCTTTCCATCCGGCTGCAGGTTGATCCCGGTGGGACAGGCACAGCTGGAGGCTTTGGGAGCAGGAGCCAGGAGACAGAGGTGGCTGCAGCCTCCATTACTCACTGCACAGGGGTTGTGCACTACAGAGACACACAAACACACTCAGCTCATCTACCATCCTGCTTTCTAGGTCGAGCACAAACTGAGACTGGGGCAAACAAATAAGAAAGAAACACACAACAAATCCAGATCGGGACAGGGAGAGGCTTCAGAGAACACAGGAAAGCACCCCCGCCCTGCGTGTCACTGAGGTTTCAGTTTGGTATGAGCCCCTGAGGCTGTCTGTCCTCCAAGCCCATGATCTGGGTTCAGTTTACCTGTAATCCCCCCCCCCCCCAGTGTCATCAGAGACACTTGATCTGAGGTAACTAGAGGCGGCAAAAGTCAGATTAGTAGAAGGAGAAAGAGGTTTATTTCTTCAAACTTTGTCTTTGTAACGAGAGACGACAAATCCAGGACGGAACACGTGGCATGTGGTCGGTGACAGATTCTCCATTTGTGTACTTCATCTCTGGACTGCAGCATATCGGTTTGGAAATGAAATAACGACAATGAGAGAGGGGGTTTAAATTCATTCTGGATTATTTTGGATGATTCAAAGTCCAGTCCCACAATGTCTTGAGCTGAGCAATATTTGGAAAACATATCAAATTAGATTTTCCACCCGTTGTCCAAAATATACAGGTGTCGCCATCTTGCACTTCTGATGTCATTTAGAGCCAGGAGCCATTATCGGATGCCATTAAGGATTTAAATTATTGTTTCATTGATGTCAGATCCAATAGGTTGATGAGATAAGCTGACTGCTGTTAACATGTATGCTTAACCTGCATACACACACACACACACACACACACACACACACACACACACACACACACACACACACACACACACACACACACACACACACACACACACACACACACACACACACACACACACACACACACACACACACACACACACACACACACACACACACACTCACACTCACACTCACACTGACCTGTTTCGCGGTGCCGGTGGAACATGTGAATATCCATGAGGTTCTCCAGGTTTTCAGCCAGCGTTTGCCGTCCCAGCCCGGTGAGCTTGTCGGCACTCTGGATGCTCTTGGACTGCCAGTCGGTCCAGTACAGCTTGTCTTTGTGCACGGTCAGGCCGAAGGGGTGAGGCAGCTGACTGCCAATCAAAACCTGCATGCAACAACCACAGAAGAAGAAGTCAGGTTAAGATAAGATCAAATTAGATAAGGGTATAATAATAATAATTCAAAAACACTCTTCACCTGTCGGTCAGAACCATCTAAGTTTCCAAACTCGATGGTTTTCATGCCAGCGTCGGCCCAGTACAGGCGTTGGGTCTCGTAGTCGATGGCGAGCCCATTGGGCCACGTCAGGTTGGACGAGATGATGACCACGCGATTGGAGGCGTCCATTCCTGCGCGCTCGATCTTCGGGTTGGCCCCCCAGTCCGTCCAGTACATGAAGCTGTGGAGAAGGCATGTGAAGAAATGATGAGACGACTGTGTGAAGTTCAGGTTCATCAATGTTTCTTTGACTGTTTCACGTCTCACCCTCCGATCGGGTCCACGACAATGTCCCTGGGCCGGTCCAGGTTCTCCCAGATCAGGACGGTGCGCATGCTCCCATCGCCGTTCGAAACCTCGATGCGATCCGTACCTGAGAACCCAAAGACACATCGTTAGAATCCTGTTTTCTCTGTCAAGTGTTAGAAATGTCACCAACACGCCTGCTTTCTTGCTGTGAAGTTTCCAGATATTTTACTAGGGGGCTGCAGGAAAAGTTCCAGCAAATCTCCGGAGCAACTGACTCGGACATTTGCGTTTTCTCTCATTCAGCCCCTCAGGAAAATGTCCAGACTTCAGTGGGTGTCTGAAAGCAGCTTGTGTCAGAACATGTGAAATGAGGCTGTTTACCAGCATCGGTCCAGTAGAGCTTGTTGGTCACCCAGTCAATCGCCAAACCTGCTGGACTCTCCAGACTGGTGTCGACCACCACCTGGAAAACAAAAAACAAAAGAAGCTCTGTAAATGTTACTCTTCTAGTTTCCATGTTAGACCTGAATCCTTGAAGCTGTGAGATGTGAGCGTCCCACCCAAATGAGGCTGTACTTTCCCATCCCCCCAGGTGATGGCAGTATTGTATAAAGTTAAAGCTGCTTTATTCCTTCTGTTTGTGTCGGGACAGAAAGGAAGTGATGTCAGTGTGTGGTTGGGTCACAGGCTCGATGCCACTGACCTCTTGCTTGGAGCCGTTCCACAGCGCTCTGTTGATAGAGTCCGTGGTGACGTCCGTCCAGTAGATGAAACCGTCTTTGGCGTCCCAGTCGAGCGCCACGGCGTTGCGCACGTCGGCCAGAGGGATGACATCATCGGACATGTCCTCGGTGTCGAAGCTGATTCGTCGGATGTCCGTCCTTCGGGCAAAAAGCAGGAACTTGTCAAGACCTGATTAAAGACCAAAGGTCTTCTGTCAGTCTTCTAGGTTTAACAGTGGGGTCAAGAGTGAACACAGCAAAACAGCACTAATACACACACGCACACATGAACATACACACACACACACACACACACACACACACACACACACACACACACACACACACACACACACACACACACACACACACAATAGCCCTTTAATAGGGAATCAAACCATCATAACTATTCCCTTTAACATAATTATCGAGAATGATAGTAAAATCTAGATTTGTTTATAAGTAAAAGTTTGTTAATGTCACATAACTTTAATACAAGCAGTGTAACTGTCAATAATAAGAAAAACTAACAAATAAAAGTACTTGAATCATTTTAGTTCAGCACATCTTTAACTGCACTGGACAACCAGCACCTCAACTACCAGCATCTTCAGGAAGATTAAATCCATGTCATGAGATTATAGTTTTTTCACGGTGCTTTTAAATAGATTCACTGTTAAATCTGTAAAAACTGTATGTCATCTCTTCAGGATTTTTTGGATTTTTCCTTTAAAGTTTTATATTTTTACTCGAATTCATTTGAATCAATGTGAGTATTAATACAACAACTGGAGCTCAAACATATTTGTGAGGGCTGTATCTATACTAACAACTCATACACAACATATTGAACTGTATATTAATGCATGTTATAGATAAATACATTCACGTATCAATCATTCACGTATTACATAAATCAGTGTTTCAGGTGTTGGGGGGGTACTCACCATCAGCACAGTTGGAGTGGTCGACCTTCTTGAAGCCGGTGGGACAGGCGCAGGTGAAGGTCATGTTGCTGGGGAGACACAGGTGACTGCAGCCTCCGTTGTTGGTGCCACAGCGATTCCAGCCGCCTGCAGGAGAGACAGACACACAACCAGCTCAGTGGGAGTTTCATCTCTTATACAAACCTCTACTATCACACAGAAAACTCAGTCGTCGACCGTGTGCAACTAAACTGAATCTTCACACAAGTTATTTGTTGCTAAATTTGTTGTTTTAATGGTTTTGCTCGTCGTTCATGTTTTCTACGATGGGATTTTGATAATTTATGTCATTGTTGAAGTTTGAGACCGTGGTGGTTCTTTATTAAATAATAAATAAAAAATTGTGTGAAACTTAAGATTCTTGAAATCCAAACACATTTAAGTCCCCAGTGCAACGAGTAGCCTTTATGTATGTTATTGTTTTCTTTTAACTTTCTGAGTCCACCTCTTCTGTTGCTTATTGACAAAATCATAATAATCAATCATAATATGAGGGTGTCAATATAATAATAAAATGTGATTTACATAAAGCTAAACTTTCCTTTAAACTGAATTAATACGTTTTTTGTTTGTTTTCAGGAATTTTGGGGTGCTTTTGGAAATGTGGAAATTCTCTTTGAGCCAATATTGTTCATACATTAAAAACTTCATTGTTTGTTTACTTCTATTTGTGCACTAATTAAGCAAACTACTGGTGTCCTGAGATGTTGGTGAAATATGAAATCGGGGAAATCTGAAGCCTTATTTCTTCACTCCTGTTCTAGATTTTTACAAACGTGATTCACTGAATCCGAACCAACACAAAGAGAAAAGTGTCTGACCTCCTTCTGGCGATAAAGACACTGTTGAGACTTCATATTAGTGTCTGACTGCATTTTACCAGCATGACATCCAACACTTTCTCTTGGCCTCTACTCAAGTCAAACACTCTGTAGTTTGTTTATAGGAAACACAAGTTTCACGCTGACAAAAAAAACACCTTGGCTGGTCATTTCACCACAGGCTGCAACACAAGCACAGCAAATCATCCCATGGTCTCAGGGTCCTGCACCGTGTGAGTGAAGGGCAGATTCCCATTCCCCTCGTCCGTCCTCAACCGGCTCATGTTCCACCTCCAAAGATGAGCTTGTGTTTGATGTCGAGCGTTTTTTTACTCTCTCGTCTGCGTGACATCTTCTTCTGCTTCAGGCTGCAAACTTTTAAAAAAACCCGGCCTCCATTGTTCTCGCTCAGAATTCACTTAACAGCACTCAGTCACGGACGGAACCGGAGGTATGAGGGGTAAACAGATGTGCTGAGGGAGGACAGCAGTTCTACATATGCTCTGCAACATGTTGTTGTCAGAGCTTTTTTGTAAAATCCCTCCATTAGTTGCACCGCTCATCCCTCTGAGGGCCATGTGGGGGCAGGAGCGTATCCCAGCTGACATTAGGGGCTTGAGGCGGAGCTCAGGTGCTTCCCAGTCCATCACTGATCCGACATACAGGTTCAAAGAACCATTTACACCTGCAGGCGATTTAGAGGCGGGCACCTAAGTCTCCATTTAAAGTGATATGTGTTTGTTTTAAAAAGGTGTTTCTGAAATGACAAGCTCTCAGACTGTTTTAGCTTCTTAGAAAGACAAATATCAGTTGATAATGTCATGTGATATTAAGTCAGGCTCTAGTAGCAACGTGTCCTCCCTTTTGGGTAATCAGATACTAATCTGTGAGTACAGGTGTAAATGCACCCAGGACCCCAATACTGACAACATGGAGAAAAGGCATTTGACATACGTATGACTTCACTTTCACCAAATTGTGAAATTGTGTTAGAGATATCTGACTCAGCACTAAGCGTGTGTCCGAGCTGTGTACCGACCTGCGGGCTGCCTCTGGGGGTGCAGGGTGTGGATGTCCATGGGGAAGTGCAGCTTGTTGCGGATGATCTCCTGGTTCTTGCCGGTGAACTTGTTGGCGCTGTTGATGCTCTTGGTGTGCCAGTCGGTCCAGTAGAGGCTGTCCTCAAACACCGTGATGGCAAACGGGTGCGGCAGGCCTGGAGAGAGGAGGAGAGACAGAAGAGTTCAGAAGGGAGCGAGAGACGCAAACAACAGACCGACGACAACAGAGTCAGTTGGTCAACAAAGTGAAATTGGGCACGTGTGAGGTTCGACACTCTTATAGTGATGAATGTCAACGTGGAGTTTCGAAGCCTCCTCCCAAACAAGGAAAGACAAAAAGCAGAAACTCTGCGTTTGGCTCGTTCCACCGACACTTTCCAAACATCGTCCCATTCTGCGCTGTGGGCTCGGCTGATGTCACATCATCCCCAGTTAGAGCTGCTTTCAATTACGCTGCCTCTCTTGCCGGCCTGTAGCTGGTTCAGTTGTGGCCACAGCGACTAAAAGCAGAGGCGCTCCATCGGGTTTCCTGCAGTAATCTGACTTTTCCGTCCAGAATCTGAAAACTGGATGGAGAACGAACCTTCAATCGAGGTCAGACTGATACCAGAGTCTGATTCTTGTGTGGACTTGTGTAAAGTAGGTTCACACATCTCATACGTTTAGATTTAAATACGTTTTAGTGTCCGTTAATGGTTGAAAATGTAATTTAAAGGGTTTATTGAGCCAAACAAGACAAACACTCGGATACTGAGCCTTTGGATTGTGTGGAAACCTTCTCTTTTCCATATCTTAAGTACAGGACGTCCCTCGAACATGTGACTAAAACAAGCAATAATCAAAGTTAAAAACAGACGAGTGCAGCTGATGTGCCCGACCACTTCAAACCAGCGAGAGGGACACAGAGAAAACACACACACAAATGCAAGATCGCGCTCACGTCAAATCACCATGTGTCGTTCTAACTTTAGCAGATAATCATGTGCTCATGTAAAACCCCATCACTTACTGTAAGTGGTGGCTTTCAGGGCCTTTAAAACGTTGACCTCATTAGAAATTTGCATGGAGGCTTTTAGTCTGTACCTGTGTTTGATAAATGTAGCCTGAGGATTTTGAAGTGTCTGTGTTCACAGCCCGAACAAAGTGGAGCTGTGGCCTAGATTCTGTGAAACAGGGAACTCCTCGTGGATTCGTCTCCAGGTGGAACATCTGCTCAGGGTGACGCTTCCACATTCGTCCAAAATCTGCAGCTTAATCCTCCTCCAGTGAAGTAGCTGCAGTCGGTTAAGTGCTGAACGGGTGGAAAAATTGATTTCTGCCGCTGTGGTGGTGGCGGCGGCGGTGATGGTGCGGTGAGCGTGCTGGCGGAGGGCTTTTAAAAACAGCGCCCATCATTTAATGACAGTGTTTTACAGCGCGGCGTAAATGTCAAGTGGTAAATGGCTAAAACTGGAGAGAAACCAGAGTGATAATGAGCCTCGAGCATCTCGGTGATCGAGTGCGAGCTCGATGGGACCGAAGTTTTGACGAGCAACGAACGAATAGTTGCTCCTAATTCCAGGGAATTTTTCGTAATATCTAAAAGTATTTGTTAAAAAGTAGAAGCGGATTTTATTAGAGCAGTGGTTCTTAACCTGGGTTCGATCGAACCCCAGGGGTTCGGTGAGGCACTCTCAGGGGTTCGGCAGGGGTCAAAACACACACAGTATAGCCCGGTTCACACTAGCAATGTCTGGCCATTTATGTCGGCCGTCAAAAAATTGGCTGCCCACAATTTGGTAACACACAATTTTTCTTCGCCGTGTCAGATTGCAAACATTTTGTTGCTTAGTAAAAGTGTGTTACACAAAAGAAATTCAGGCTACTCGTATTATTCGTGACGTCACACTCCGCAGTGATAAAGCTGGTTGCAGCTGATCACGCCACATTGCTTATCTTTGATATCTGTGCTGCTTGGTGCGCTCAGTAGTCGACTTGTGGCTGTTCTGATTGTACGTCATTCAGCAGAGACAGCTTCAACAGCAACTCTTCAGAACAACAACGCTCTCAATGTTTTGGTGTCACCAAATCGTACCACACCCCCTTATTGCCCTTGAGATACTCACACTGTTTGTTACAACGTATTTGTGCGAGCAATCCTTTTTGATAGTAGACATGAAAATTAAGAAAAGGAACAGACTTTGTTGGGAAAATGATATGAAAGTGGCACTTGCCAAGGTGAAGCCGCGCATTCCTGAACTTGTATCTGAAAGGCAACTGCAAAAGTCACATTGATTTGCAGTAAATAGTCATTGAGTTATGTTTTTGTTGGTTTTTATGGTTGGTTTTGTTCTTTGAACACATTGATTTTGTGTGCAACTGATGCATGGTTCATTTTGTGCACTAACAAATTATATACCTATGTTTTGAAGAAATCATATTTTATTTTTCCAATTACGAAGGGTTCGGTGAATGCACTGATGAAGCTTGCAGGGTTCAGTACCTCCAATAAGGTTAAGAACCACTGTATTAGAGGGTTATTAGTGTCTGTTAGTGTTTGTCCACCAGAGGGCGTTAGCAAGTTGAGTTTTATCACCGACAAGGACGTGTTATTTGTTTGTTATTTAGCAGGATTGTGCAAAAACTACTCAGTTAACCAACGAACTTGGTGGAAGGATGAAAAAAGGATGAGGAAGGAATTAATCGAAATTTGGAGAGGATTCAAATAAATTGGGAGATCCAGGAATATTTTTCCTTTTTCTTAAACAACATGCGAAATGGCATTTTTCAGCATTTGTTGATTTCTCTAACCCTAACCTTTCTCAAATATTGAAAACTGTCTACGTTTAAGCAGCCATTTAAAATTGACTTAATTCCTTTAGAAATGGCAAAATGATTATTTAACAGGAAGTGTCGGGTGAAAAGATGCGTAAGGAATTCTGCCTGCTGGCTTGAGGCTTGAATCCGGGGGTTTGATTCCTCCTCCGGCCCGTTCTCTCTCCCCATTTCATGCCTGAACTGCCCTGTCAATACAGGCGAGATGCCCCGAAAAGGAAAAACAAAAGACGTCTCCCTCCTCCTGCTTCTTTTCAGGCAGGTCCAGGTGCTTCTGAGGTGATAGTGGCTGACTGTGTGTTGTCTGATCTTATCCTGACATGAGGGACACAACGGTACTACCCCCCCTCCCCTTTGTCTTCCTCTGAGTCATCGACACCACGGAGGCGCCTGGGTTTTGATACGGTCACCTTCCTCCTGCTCCTCGTCTCCTCAACCCGCATGCCCCCCCCCTCCATCCTGCTCCTCCCTTTCCGGGACAGCTGGGGGAGCAGCTGCAGGCCGACGGGGCATCAAACATTCCGACCGGCGAGTAACGTCCCCTCTAACCTACATGTGGCACGTCCTCGTCCTCTGACGCCTCCACCGACTCTGTCGCACTTTCTATCTGCAGCACAGCGTCGCCTCGGGCTGAACAGAACTCGGCTCAGATCAGAGTGCGATGATCTGCAGCTCTTCTCCTCCTCAGATCTTATTCCTCCTCTGGGAGTAAAGCAGATTTTCGTGTCATTTACAAAACGACAAATCAAGAGAAACAAATCAAGATGCTTGTTTCAGCTAATTTGTCCTCGTAGGTCAAATCTTTGCCTGAACTTCAAACTCCACAATAAATCACACTGCTACAGCCAAAGTTAACATCTTGAATTAATTGGCAATAAAAATAAAAATGTAATTTCCTGGGTATGATTTCAATCATTTAAGAGACACGTCATCTGTCTACATGTTAATAAATCTGTCAGATTTAGACTTGGGTATAACTGCGAGTTTAACGTGTTTGTAAAAAGTAAAAAATTAAAGGATTTAAGGACGTCTTTAATGAATAATTAGGTTGGAAACACAATTGGGTCACTCAAGGTTTATACAAAAATATCTGGACTAGGCGACATCTAATCCATATCTATTTAAAAACCATTGTGGCAAACTGTCCAACATCCCTGAAGTGGATATTCACAATCCTCAGAGGATGAACTCTAATGGCCTGAGCTGCATTTGGTGAAATTCACTACAACAAGTAATGAAGATTTAAGCATCATGCTCCCCAGAGAAAGAACCTTTCCACTTAGAACAGGAGTCTACCTCTAGTGTAACGTACTGGAATCACATCACCTATTAATGTCTCAGTCTGACTCACCAGATGATAAACACTATATTTTTTTATGCCTCTATTAACTATTACACATATAACAGATGTTAACACCTGTGAGCCGAGCTGCTGTCCACAAGGGGGCAACATTTCTTTGATCTAATTATAATACTCATTGTCAGTGAAGCATCACTGCAGCATACAGCGTTTGTCCTCAGGCACGTGTAGTTTATGATAACCCACACAGACACAGACATTGTACACATGCATGCACATATATACACACAGACACACACACATCAACCCCACCTCTTCTCATTCTGTCCTCCACCTCTAGGTGCACAGGTGTGCAGACTGGATAGCAGCGTTATCCACAACACCCGGCCGCCCTCCAGCTCCGGGGATAGAGGTGCTGGCACACATCCAGCTAATGCACACATTCATGCACACACACACACACACACACACACACACACACACACACACACACACACACACGCACACACGCACACACGCACACACACACGCACACACACCCCTAACCCATACGTATAGGTATGTACACACTTGATACACACATTCCTGGGCACAGCAGTTTAACATGTAACCATGCACACACATTCTTACTGACTCACACACAATCACGTATGCGCAAACACACATACACACACACACACACCAGTCCCATTTGTCCTGTGTGTTGTCTGAGCAAACACAATCTGTGGAGGAAGGACAGGACCAATTACAGCCTTTTATCCTGAGAGCACACATCATTAAAGAGAGCTCACTGGGCTGATAGGGCCCACACCCAGACACACACAGACAGACACACACACGCACACACACACATACAAGCACCCTCAACAAACAATGTCCCATGTCCCTCTTCACACTTTTAAACCCTCCTGTTTGTCACCGATCTGCTTTTCCTTTTCCTCCTCACCCGAAGGAAACACAAATTAAAAGCCACAGTTTCCGCTGAACCACAATTTATGATATAATGACTCACATGACCTTTGAGTGATGATCATAACATGAGTTTTTGACCGGACAACACCACTTTGTGCCCATTAGTCTCATTAGTGTCCACAGCCGCTGCTGAGAAATCATGTTTATCTGCTGGTTGAAGGATCACAACCAAATCTAATTGTTCCCAAAACTGAGAATATTAAAACATTTTAAGCTGATAACAAATAGACAGGAGCAGCAAAGGGAAGCATGTGACTCAAAGATCTATACCTTTAACCTTCAGTACAGGTTGGGAACACAGATTCATTACAGTTCATTGATCTGTTGGACCTATATAAACACACCAGTGTTGTTTAGGTCAGACATGTTTCTTTTTAAAATGTTGCTTCTATTCACATTACATCCTTTAATCTCCATGTTTAAAAAAACATGACGTAAACATGAAGAGTAAATAATCATCAAATCAAAACAAGAAACAAATCTTACTGCAACATGAGAAGAAGTAGGCCAGACACACACACACACACACACACACACACACACACACACACACACACACACACACACACACACACACACACACACACACACACACACACACACACACACACACACACACACACACACACACACACACACACACACACACACACACACTATAAGAACCAACAACATAAACAGCGGCATGCACAGCTTTATGCAGCCATTTAAGGCATGTATGTGTGTGTGTGTGTGTGTGTGTGTGTGTGTGTGTGTGTGTGTGTGCGTGTGTGTGTGTGTGACTCAGTGGTAGGCATGAGGCTCATGCTCCTTAAATATGGCATTGATTAACTCCACATGGAACAATGAAGCAGCGTCATGGTGCTGCGTCCTATATATCTAACCCGTTACGTACGTGTGTGTGTGTGTGTGTGTGTGTGTGTGTGTGTGTGTGTGTGTGTGTGTGTGTGTGTGTGTGTGTGTGTGTGTGTGTGTGTGTGTGTGTGTGTGTGGGTGTCAGTGTGTGTGTGGTAACTAAGGAGAAGCCAGACGTCTGCAGACCACAGCTCCTCTGTTTCTCTCCGCCTCACTCAAGAGCTTTCAGAGAAACTTCTGAGCTTCTGGAATGAACGACAAACAACCGACAAAGCTTCATGTTACAGGTTCACAACGTGGTCGTACCTGTATTTTCAACAAAGGCCCTTTGGGTTTCACTTTATTTCTTATTAAATATAAGAAGGATTAAAGGTTGAATATCTCCTGTTCACCAAAAATGTTTGTAACCAACAAAGAAGGAAAGCAGCAAAGAGAAAATGTTGTTTTCAAGGATAAATGAAAAGCATCAGAGGACTGATGAATTCCCTTTGTTGTGATAAACACTCACTGACACTCAATTCTCTCTGGCTCTCTCTCTCTCTCTCTCTCTCTCTTACAATCACAGATCTGTCAACATCAGCGACACCCAAAGAAATCACGCTCCCATCAGTTGCTCGTTAAAATATCCATAACGTTTTTACCATCCTCTGCAGGAAGGCAGGGTTCTGCACAAACTCAAAAGATACAAAAACTACGAAGCTCTGTTAGAGAAGACTTGTTTGCAATCAGCTGAAAAAGTTAATCACCATGAAAAACCCTCCAAAATAAGAGTTATTTCAAATTTGGTGAAAATCTGTCCATGTGCTCTTAAGTTATTTTGTACACAAACACACACAGGATATGCGCTGGCATGTAGTAAGTAAGAAGGTGAACCAAAAATAAAGTTTATCAAAAATAACACAAAAGTATCAGAACCAAACTCCGATACCAATAACCAGCCTTAACAGGTAAAGCAAGGGAACAGCTGAGACTTCACCTTGGCTGATGACGGCCTTGCGGTTGCGTCCGTCCAGGTCGGCCTTCTCGATGACGTGGTGTTTGGCGTCCACCCAGTACATGCGGCGGCTGGCGTAGTCGATGGTGAGGCCGTTGGGCCAGAACAGGTGCGTGTCCGCGATGATCCGCCGGTTCGATCCGTCCATGTTGGCGTACTCGATGCGAGGCGTGTTGCCCCAGTCGGTCCAGTAGATCTTCCTGAACAGGAAAACGGGACAGTCGTGGTTAGTTTACTTGTTACCATCTGGGAGGCGTCAAGCTGTTTGAGCAGAATGAGCTGATCCTCGTGGCGTTCGCAAAAAAAACAAGAAGTAAACAGCTTGTTGTCAGGATCCAAGACGCAGCAGATGTCTGACAGAAACACAAAGTCTCCATCGTCTCACGTCCTCCACATCTTCACTCGTCTGCTCCGGACTCAGAGGGAACAGCTACTTCTATATTTTTCAATTATCCCATGCAAATGAGCTACCTAATAAGCTGAATGAGTTTTCTCGCTTTAAATTTCTCCGGGGCTTCATCTCCACCTCTCTCCTGTGCTGCAGTGTATGAATCCAGGGAGGAAAACACGCTTAGCTGCTGCTGACGATTTCATGAAATACTTGTTCGCCACAGATGCTCGCTCGCCCGTGGGCACTGCTGTGCTGCCAAACTCTAATCCCTCTCTGCTCCTTCACTACAACTGGGACACATCCAGGGGGGGTATGCATATACGACTGTGTGTACATTGGAAACCATCTGTAATGACGTGTATAGATTGTGTGTGTTTGGACTCGTACCCCTCGATGGGGTGCAGGGCGATGGCCCGGGGCTTCTCCATGTTCTGCCACAGCAGAACCTTGCGGTGCGTCCCGTCCAGGTTGGACACCTCGATGCGGGACGTCCCAGAGTCCGTCCAGTACAACTTGTCATGGATCCAGTCTATGGCCAGTCCACCTGATGGAGAGAAAAACACATTTTTAAATCTGTTTCAATTTAAAGTCATAATATAGGACAAAAAAATGAAGTTTATCCGCCACATTATCATTTGTTGTTAATATTTTTGGAAAAAACTGAAGTTTGTAAACGTAGCTGTGGACGTTTTAGTTTGAAAACTCAGAGGTTGTGTTGTTGCCTTGACGAGAAATGAAATCCCTCGTCTTAATTCTCCCCATTGTTGTTTCTCGTTCGCGGTATTTCCAGTAACTTAGCAACCAACTGCAGAGAAGTCAATCTGCTTCCTGTTTACAACCGCACACACATGCCCAGTGAGCTCATGTGATACGTGATATGTATTTTGTAGCAGTATGGATGTAAACTTAGGATTTAAAGCAATTACTATGCTTCCCACAATGTTGACCTATTCTTTTAAGCATCACCGATAACAAGTTGCTTCTCTGTTCTTCATATCACTAATATTTATGTATTCGCTGTATGTTCTGTTTACTGTGGGTACGTGTCTGAGGAAGGTTGGAGTCGAGGCAGATAAAGCTATAAAAGAACAAGGAGAGTAAAAAGAACCAAAACAGGGATTTAAGGAAGAAAGATGAGAAGCAGGGACTCGGAGGGAAATATAAAGAAGATAAAGAATGAGTCAAAAAGAGCAAGAGACATTGTGGCTGGGAGGGAAGCATCAAAGATAGAAAGAGAACAGACTGAAAGAGAAGGAATAAGTGGCTAGAAAATAAGGGTAAGATATCAAAAAAGAGTTTGAACGGGATTGATGTCATTCTGCTGAACTAACAAATGACCGAGGTGATGGATGAAGTGAGCGGCAGCCGAGTAGAGCTGGACATAAAACAGCCCAGTGGAATAAATTGAAAAAAAAAAAGCGATTGATGAGCCGCTTGCCCCGAGTTTGAACCGGCCGTCACCCACCTGGACTCTCCAGGCCCGTGGAGACCACCTCCTCCACGTTGGAGCCGTTCAGGTTGGCCTTCATGATGCGGTCCAGCGTCACGTCCGACCAGAACACCAGCTCGCGGTCGTGGTGGAAGTCCAGGGCGATGGCGTTCTCCAGGTTGTTGAGCAGCAGCGTGTACTCGGAGCGATGCGGCAAAACCTGCCGGATGTCGATGCGGTTGGCGAACAGCAGAACCGGCTCCGGCCCTGAGAGGAGGAGAGGAGGAGAGGAGGAGAGGAGGAGAGGAGGAGAGGAGGAGAGGACAAGGACGGGGGGGAAGGACGACGGAGAGAAGACGAGCATGAGAACGAAATTTGGAAAGAGACAAGAACAAAAGTAGTAGAGCTGGGAGTGGTGGTCACTTTTAATAACAGGGAGCATTAATCTCCTGGAGGTGACGGTCTGGGTGCTGGCAGCCGCCTGACAGACGCTCCTGACCTGAGTTTAACTCTGGTCTGCGGCAGATTTATGGGCTGCTGCACCCGGCCTGCGCTCGACTGTACCTCCACCGCGGATCTAAATCCAGACCAGACCCTCCGAATGAGCCGACCTCATTCCGAGTCCATTACCCCCGCAGCAGAGGAGTGGATACAGTTACCGTCGAGGCAAGTATAAACACTGTGCACCCGTGTTTTTATTGGAGGTCAAACCCCAGTGACTCTCTGTGGTCACGTGTCAAGGTTGAAACGTAGTACAGCGTTGTGTGTGTTTTGTTTTTTTTACCCAGAGCTTTGCAGCTGCGCTTGTCGGGTCGGAGCTCGTAGCCCTGGACGCACCAGCACTGGAACCCCCCCTCCTGGTTGGTGCAGCCCTGGCTGCAGTAGCCTTCTTCTGCACACTCGTCCACATCTAGAACCAGACGACAAGAGCAGGGACAGAGAGATTTAGACGTTAAACAGAAAGAAGAGTGGGAAGAGGTGTGGGTGGGAGGTGAAAAATCCTGTCACTTTTGATATCTTTTATATGTCTAAATAAATGTTACTTTGTATAAATATTAGATAAAGTGAGTAAATAAGAAGTAAATAGTGAGTAAATATATATTGTTTTTTTTTATTATTATTATTGTTTTTCTTATGTGTGTTGTATTTATTGTGTTTTTATGTTTCTATGTTCATTGTATGCACCAATAACCAGAGCAAATTCCAGGTACGTGTAAACCTACTTCACTGCAATTAATATCTTCTGATTCTGATTCATGCTTCAGAAAGTCATCCACATCTTATCTTAGTTCTCTCCATGGATTTCTAAATTCTGAGAATACTTTAGAGCAGAAATCAAAAAATTTGTTCCACAATCATTTCTTAACCTTCAGCTAAACCTCCCTCAAAGTTGCATACAAGTTAATTGATGCTTTTCAGGAAATATCCTGCGGACATGAAAGCCAACACGATTGAACAGAATTATTTGATTTTGATTTCTCTCTTTACTTCCTTTGCAATTTTGTGCTCCAGTGCTACTGGTGAGGAATTCAACTTTCTCTTCCTCTCTCATGATTCAGCCGTCAGTCAAATGTTTTAAAAATCTCACAGTTTATTTCCGGCTTAATTGTTCTCAGGTTAATTTCGGGGAAGTCCGGAGTCGACAAACTCTGCAGAGGCCATGATCACTATCAGCCACAGCCTGCTCAGTCACTGTCATGTAACACACACACACACACACACACACACACAGACAGACACACACACAGACAGACACACACACACACACACAGAGC
The DNA here is from genome assembly GCF_963576545.1 of Limanda limanda. Lineage (NCBI taxonomy): Eukaryota > Metazoa > Chordata > Actinopteri > Pleuronectiformes > Pleuronectidae > Limanda > Limanda limanda. Next base: position 7,692,543 of record NC_083638.1, on the reverse strand, counting down.
CGTACCCTGGCAGGCTTTGCCGTCGTCCATCAGTCTGTAGCCAGTGTGACAGGTGCACTGGACCAGTCCTCTGACCATCTGACACTTCTGGGAGCAGCCTCCATTATTCTGGTTACAGTCGCCCTCGCTGGAGCGCGGCCCTGCACGAGGAACAGAAACACGGCGTGCTGATTCAGTATAAATACAACCACACGCTGCAAAAAGGATCTGACTCATCTGCTGTTGAGCCTCGAAATGTATCCGTCCCTCAGGCAGCGAGGCCCGAGGACACGGAATAAACGAGAATAGAATTTCTCTTCTAAAGGCCAGAGGGTAATGAATGAATTCCATCTACTTAACTTTTTTAATAGCCCTTTTAAATTGTACAAATAACAGACAATTACTTTATAATTGATCAAATTGTAATAAAAAGAGCATATTAATGAGCCTGAAAGGGAAACACTCTCTGCTTATTAATTCTGTAATAACACTGTAATACACAGAAAAAAATCCTAGGCCATTTTAAGACATGAAGTCTAGACTTTCTGGAAAAAGGAAAATGTTTAGAACATTCAGGAGAGGGGTGGAGCCTGGGACGCAGCAGGTAATAACACCAACGGTAAAAAGTGGGTAAAACATTTCATTAAAATCTTAATCTACAATCAATTGGCTGATGTCACAAAGCAAAGTCACATTTTAAATGACAATGTCGATAAACTCCAATGAACAATTAAATCATATCAGTCTTCATGACTCAAACACAGGTTTATGGTTGTGAATTTCACATTTTGTGTATTTCTCTGGGTTTTAAAAGGGAAAAACTTGAAGATTGAGCGTTCGGTCTTCAGACGGTGACGTCTACTCACGGCAGTCGTGATGCGGGTGCTCGTCCGTCCCGTCTCCGCAGTCGTTGACCTCGTTGCAGACTTTCCTCTGACCGATGCAGCGTCCGTTTCCACACTGGAACTGATCAGGAGCACACGGAGGACTCTCTGTGGAGGAAGAAGAGACAAAGATCTTTACGTCAGTGCTTATCCTTTAAACATCTGTGGTTGTATTGGATCCTTGTGGGAAAATGAAGCATTTCTTCATGAAATTACATAACATTTAGTCTCATATTTATCTCAAACAGTTTGTGAGGAAGAGTTTGTCAGTGGAGGGCTGTTCTGAGCTGTTGTCATGACAACCACTGTAGCTTGTGTTATATTTAGCTGCTGAAAAACACGTTTTAAAAACCTCACCAGTTTTCTCACAGCCTTCTTCGTCGCTGCGATCCGAGCAGTCGTCCTCGCCGTCGCATCGCCATGACAACCGCACACAGCGTCCGGTGCCACAGCGGAACTGGTCGGCCGTGCACATGGACGTGGCTGCACGCAGACACACACACACACACACACACACACACACACACACAGGTGTTATCATCTCATTCTTAGATTAGATTACTCGTTCACTAACTGCGATGAACGCAAGCTACTCACTGCAGTTCTTCTCGTCCGATTGGTCGTCACAGTCGTACTCGCCGTCGCACCTCCAGCCGGCGTTGATGCACATCCCGCTGCTGCACATGAACTCAACCGACCTGCAGGGCTGGTGGGAGGCTACACACACACACAGACACACACACAGACACAGACACAGACACACACAGACACACACACAGACACATGAGAAACAAGACAAATGCAGCAGGAAACAATATCCCACCTGTAATATAAACACTTTTAAGGATCTTACCAATCTCAATATCTAATACTTTTCAATCCGATGTTGAACGTTCAGGGTTAAAAGTTAATTCATGTCACGTAAACTTTATCCTTGGGGCGCTGAGCTATTTCAAGTTCCTGACCATCTCTGATCTTTTCTGGTAAAATGATTTATTAGATCAGTTAATTGATCTTTTATCAATTCTGATAATTTACCAATTATTTCAGTTTCATCTGGTTCCAGCCTCTCAAACGCAAGGGTTGTTGCTTTTCTCCATTTATTGTTATTATTAACTGCAGATTTAATATATTTTAAATCATAGAAAAGTAAAACTGGCTCCAAGAAGACTGACTTTACATAACTCATGCACAGAGTCACTGGAGCTGTAAAATCAAATTCTGAAGTTTTCAGTCCTTTCTAATTGTTGTCAATTACGCAAATATGTCCCGTGAACATTGATTGGTTGTATTTATGTCTGGAGATCAGAGCCGTTCCACCTTTAAACCTCCCGGCAACATCTCCACGTGTGATCAGATCAAAGCGAAGCTCAATCTGGCAGCAGAGGAGGACGGAGGTGGACGCAAAGATTAAAGCTGAATCAAACATAAGCATCTTAAATCCTCCGATGTGTGGTAACACACACGTGTGTTTATGCGTGTGTGTGTGTGTGTGTGTACTTCTTAGACATGTTTCCTCCCGACAGCACGAGTCGGCTCGTCATCGAAGCTACAGCGGGCGCGAGATAAGAGAGAGAGAGAGAGAGATGTTGTACAGCTTCAAGCATCCGTGTGCAGACTTATCAGCTGGGCGAGAGAAGAGAGGGATGATACAGCAGGTGGGTCACCCATGAGAGAGAGAGATAGAGAGCGAGAGCGAGAGAGAGAGAGAAAAGACAAATACCCTGACGCCCACACACACACATATGATTCATCCACTTTTTATCTCTCTTCTTGTCACTCTTTCTCTCTCTAACACACACACACACAAACACACATAGGAGGAAGAGAGAGACAGAGAGAGAGAGAGAGAGAGAGAGAGAGAGAGAGAGAGAGAGAGAGAGAGAGAGAGAGAGAGAGAGAGAGAGAGAGAGAGAGAGAGAGAGAGAGAGAGAGAGAGAGAGAGAGAGAGAGAGAGAGAGAGAGAGAGGCTCCTTCTCTAACAAAGCGCCCTTCATGTGTCTGAAGAGTCCATGCCAAGGAATGCTGTCTGTGGATGGGCTGTCTTATGCCTCTGAGGAATGCCTCCTCTCTTAGCGTGTGTGTGTGTGTGTGTGCGTGTGTGTGTGTGTGTGTGTGTGTGTGTGTGCGTGTGTGTGTGCGTGTGTGACCACAAACTATATGTAGGTTTCAAAAAAGCAAAAGACTTTTTCCAGCGAAAACAGAATTCCATTCGATTTAAACACATTTAAAATCACCGGAGGCTTTAATTCTGGTTAAAAACACATGACGTGAATACAAAACAAATGGGCAGTTTCAGTGAGTAATTAAAAATAAAGAAGGACAACAGGAAATAATAAACGTTGGGGGACATGAAGTCCAGATGGTTTGTGTGCATCGGGCAGGATGTGGACTGATCTGTGAGCTGATCTGTGAACCCGGATGGGTTTTTAAACGTAGTCACACGGACACATCTGCATTTCAAACCTTTAAACACACAAACAAACCATGTGTGTGTACATGTGTGTGTGTGTGTGTGTGTACATGTGTGTTCTGCAATACCTACTCTGTATCTAACGTGAGCCGTTGTGTTTTCACCGCTCTTCTATTATTACTTTTTCCCTCAAAGACAGTCGACAGTACGAGCTTTCATGCCAGCTCGACTTTCAGACGAGAAATAAAAAAAAAGAAGCTAAACACATCAAAAGCGAGGCAGCAATTAGAGAACCTGGATGTGGGAGGCGGCTCCGTCGACTAACGTGACCCCACACACCATCAAACGCTGGCTCCAAACCTTGAAACTCTGCTTATCACACTGCAGATAACGGCTTCAAAGAGAGAAACCACAGCGTAGGAGAGTCCCTGTCTGTCCTGGTGTGTGTGTGTGTGTGGGGGGGGTTTGTTTTAGTCAGCTGAGCATCAAACAATACTTTCTAGTATTTGAAGGAATTCAGTTTAGCAGAGATAAGTTTGTGTGTGTGTGTGTGTTTGTGTGACCAGCAGACCACATCTGGACCAAAGCCCAGTCCTAAGAATGCACAAAACCTTCTTTCTGAGGTTCCTGCTTAAGTTTTGGGGGTTTAAAGTTCTTTCTTTTACACAATCAACATAAATCAATGCAGCGGTTCCTGTTTTACCATATTTTTGGAATCTGAAGAACCTGGAGCTCAGTGTACTGGTGAGGTCAGAAAGTGCTTCATTAGGAACTGGAGTTTAAATGAGCCCTGAAACTTTGTTTTTTAGTGTTTGGGGTTGGAAGAAATACAGTTGGTTAATAATGAGTCCCAACAGAGATGTGTATGTGTTTGTGTTTGTGTGTGTGTCTCTCTGTGTGTGTGTGTGAGAGAGAGAGTGAAACGAACATGTGAGAAGTCCGAGATGAGAGAACGAGGAGCGAGATGCTGGGAGATTTGATCGGCAGCAGATAGCGTCTCTGGAGTGAAGCGAGCGAAACACGATAGACTGTGTTAATCAGGACCACGGCTGCACTCAGTGTGTGTGTGACAGCGTGTGTGTGTGTGTGTGTGTGTGTCCGTGTGTGTTACAGTGACTACAAACATGTAACAGGCCGAGTGTTTTCCAGCTCTGACAGACGCTGCTGAGCGGCGGTCTGGAAACAGCAGCTGCTCTCGAGCTCAAGCTGCCGTCGGGCGTTAGGACTTGAAACTAAACACTAAACGTTCAGATGAGAAACAGTTGTTGGACGATGGACACCCGAGGCATCTGTTTAAGTGTCTGAAACTTCAATTAACGTAAGATTTTTGTGGAGTATTAAGTATTTGCCACTTGGGGAAGAAATTTCATTATTAAAACAGAGTTGAACTGGAAAACTGTGGTTGTCGAAGACGACATAGTTGTGGTTTGACCGGGTTGATCCATCGTCTCAAATATGAGGATTTGACTCGTTTCTCTGTTTTACAGTAAAGTGAAGTGAAGACTTTACACCTACAGGATTTACATGTGAGTGCGTCCACATGATAATAAACTTTAGTTATATACCAGTTTATTTAACAAAGTTACAAAATCGTTAAACAGAAAGAAGAAAAGGGAATTAAAAAGCAGAAGTTAAAAGAAAGAGAAAGACGCACAGATCGTAAAATAAGAGGAATGAGGAAATAAAACTGTAATGTTCATTAAAGCTTAAATAAAAAACAGTGTTGAGAAGAGTTTTAAAGGACATAGAAGACGTTGCATAGTTTGGGGACTCAAACATTTTTCAGTGGCACAACTTGTTTGATGCAGCCACAAAAAATGGATAAGATCAATACGTAAAGGCTTGATAGCTCTGGACATCAACATATCAATGTTCTTATTTTCTTTCAAGTCTATTTGATGCATTCCAGTTATTATGTGGACAAGTCTACACGGAGAAGACTAATTGGTGGGAATGCAGACGCTTTGCACACGTCAAAAGATCATCGCACAAACATCCTTGTGATGTGCGTTTAAACTCCAGTTGAACTGGTGCAGCTCGGAAACAGGAAGCTGTGGGACAGGAGGACGAGCCGCTGTGTGGGGACACGTGTGCAGTTTGGCCATCGGGATACATGGAAGGAATGAGTGAAGCAGAAGAAGAAAAGGATGAGGAGAGGAGAGGAGAGGAAGAGACTCGCGCCGAAGCAAGAGAGAAGAAACTTAAACGTCTTAACGGAGGACGACGAGGAGGACTGATCTCTGAGAAGAGCTTCATCTTAGTCTCTTACGCAAGAAAGTGTTTAGTGAGAGCCTGGAGCGACGCCACGGATCCTTAAGAGTGTGTGTGTGCGTCTGTGTGTGTGTGTGTGTGTCTGTGTGTGTGAGTAGATAACAACAGCTCCCTGTGAGCTTTACACCAGCAGAACAGGTCAGAACAGCCACTCCACTGTAACAATGCTTTTTTTGTTTTGTTCTTTTTAAGATTTTTTATCTACACAGTGAGGATTGTTTAGTTTGTCCAAAGGTTTGTCCTCTGAACTCAGATGAATAAACAGAGTTTGATGGGGGAGCCCACTGTGTGCTGACATATCCAAATCCCCCCCCCCCCCCCCTCCAACCCCCAAATAAACCCCCACCACCACCGAGTCCATCTGATAGACAGTTCTTCTTCTTCGGGGATTCATCCATTTTTATGAGTAGAGTGGAAAAGAGGGGAAAAAGTGCAGTGACAAGCAGAGTGTGGACAGAAAAACCCAAAACCCTCTCTGGGCTGTTGAGAGAGTACGTGTGTGATTGACGCTTGTCAGACGGGGTCACGTTCCACACGCTGACCTCTTCCCCGTGTGCTACTACGAACATCCCACACAGGAACCGGGGAACATTGGATGTTTTTTAGGGAACGCTAAGAAATCGGGAGAGATTGTGTTGGAAGGTGCAGTTTGCGTTAGCCATAGCAATGAGATGAATTAATCCTTCTTTCAGGTCAAAGTCGGGTCTTTATAATGTTGGAAGAACAGTCTGTAAATAAAGGTGGACGACACCTATCAACTTCGTCGGCTTTTGATGTAATTTGTATCTCACATGTGTCTCTCTGAGGTTTCTACGTATTTTTACCTGTTAAAAGGGTTTTTAGTAGTTTGTCCTGACTCTTGCTGAGGGTTAAGGACAGAGGATGTCTCACCATGTTAAAGCCCTATGAGACGAATTGTGATTTCTGAGTATGGGCTATACAAATAAAATTTGATTGACTGATTGATTGATAAAGTCAACTGATCATGAGTCTGTCTCAGCCGTCAATGGTCAATGTCCCCATCCACTAACACGGAGGAGGCAAGGCTAACGATCTTTACCGCAGCCAGCCACCAGGAGTCAATCAAGATATCTTGGCTTCACTTTTGGGACATTTTTAAGTCGTCCATCTTTGAATACACTCTGTTGCTTGAAGGCCTGCTTGTGCACGAGTGACGTGAAAACTCACAACAGTCCGACTCGTCCGACCAGTCTCCGCAGTCGTCGTCCCCGTCGCAGTGGTAGATGTCCAGGATGCAGCGTCCATACGCGCACTGGAACTCCTCCACGCTGCAGGTGGCCGTCATCACGTCGGACGCTACAGAGACAAAGACACACGTTAAACAGAACCTGAGAGAGAAGCTAGAGAGACACAGAAACACGTTAAACAGAACCTGAGAGAGAAGCTGCAGAGACACAGAAACACGTTAAACAGAAGCTGAGAGAGAAGCTAGAGAGACACAGAAACACGTTAAACAGAAGCTGAGAGAGAAGCTGCAGAGACACAGAAACACGTTAAACAGAAGCTGAGAGAGAAGCTAGAGAGACACAGAAACACGTTAAACAGAAGCTGAGAGAGAAGCTGCAGAGACACAGAAACACGTTAAACAGAAGCTGAGAGAGAAGCTGCAGCAGGTTGAGACTCATGGAAGCTTCCAGTGTTCATGTCAGGAAACTGCTTGGAGGTCTGATTGCTGCTACGACTCTTTACAGTCTCTGCAGCAGCGTCATCAGGTTGGAGCTCAGTTCACGTGCAGCTGGAGAATAACCAGATTGCTCCACTTCTTTCTTTTTGGTCCGTAATGAATCACGATGCTGCAGTTTAGAGATTTTGATAAGAGAGGAAACTCTTGTGAAGGAGCAGACTTTGTGTCGGGTCTGATATTTATAAGCGTGGTTTCTCAGATATGGAAACTTATTTGTTCAGAATCACTTATTTCCGCTTTTGGATTTAAGTCTTTGGTTGGATTCAAGTATTTGGATACGAGGGGGGGAAACCCGTAATATGATTAATGACTTTTCTTTTCATCCTGACAGGGAGACAGTAAGTTCCCTGTTTTAAGCCTTCTGCCTCGTCACATGTCTGATAAAAAGCCACATTGAAATCCTAATAAAACACACTCTCACACACACACACACACACAATAACACACAATAACTCACGGCAGTTTTCCTCATCTGATCCGTCCTTGCAGTCCGTGTCCCCGTCACAGTACCAGTGCTCGGCGATGCAGCTGCTGTCTGTGCAGCGGAACTCCTTGTCCGAACATTTACGCATGTCTGTGAAAGAGAACACACAAGGTTATGTATCAAAGAGGTTTTTACACGCTGATGTGTTCCTGTTTGAAATCAGTGTGTGTTTGTTTGTCTGTGTTAGGGCTGCCACTTTTTTCCAAAAATCCCTGCTATGCTCTTGCTGCAACTCTTAGTTCTTTTATATAAACGCTCAAGACTTTCATGTTTGCTCTGATTTCTTATTTTATTGATTTATTTTCTTTCTATTTCGGTCTTTAACTCTTCATTTCTTTTTAAATTCTTCTTTTTCTCCTGCCTTATGTTGCTGTGTGAGAATTTTCAATAAATACATTGAATTCTGAGAGAATAATTCATGGATCTTGATGAAAAAAAACGACATGTTCCAATATGAGCTTAACCCAAACGTTAAATAAACGCCTACAGTGTATTCATATTTATATATATTTATATTTTTATCCTGCTCATTGTGTATTCATCGTTCTTATATCATAAAATTCCTCTTAATACTGTAATATTCCATATATATTTCTTACTGTACAGATCTTATTTATTTACATTTACACTTTAATATGTACAATGCTCTTCACTTTTACTGCCTTTTTTTTGCACTTCTGGTTAGATGCTAAACTGCATTTCGTTGTATAAGTACTTGTACTGTGCAATGACAATAAAGTTGAATCTAATCTAATCTAATCTAAAATAAATAAAAAGTGACAGTCCCACTCTGTGTGTGTGTGTCTTCACCCACCACACTGTTCATCGCTGTTGTCCCCACAGTCGTTGTCCCCGTCACAGTGCCAGAGGCTGCGGATACAGTAGCCGTTCTGGCAGTGGAACTCGTCTTCCTCACACTCCCTGGGAGCTGCAGAGAGAGAGAGAGAGAATAAAGGTTTCAGAGGACAAACGATGAGGACACCACAAAAGCAAACAGCAAATACCGAGCAGAGATGTGATTAGAGGCAGCCGGCCCTGAGCCGTGCTGACATTACATTTCAAATTGGACTGCGATGGACAAACTGTGTTATAACTGTTATGTTAGGCTCAGAACAAAGAAAGTGAGATTTTTTTTTCACTCCGTAAACAACCTTGACTCTCGAGGGGGGGGCGGCAGGTCCAGAGCTCAAACACTTTCCATCTCAGCACTAAAGAGACCAGCGGACAGCTACTGCCACACGGCGAGGAGGACGACTGTATCGAGTCGAGAACATGTGCTCCAGTAAAGTAATAACTGTATTTATACAGCACTTTTTAACAAAAACAAAAAGCCATGAAAACCAAACCACCTCAGCGAGTGGCTGTAAAAGAAAGGTCGGTGATTTATCCCTCGAGGGGGGGGGGGGGACAGAGGCCGTGGTCGGCTTGAATTAATGTTGGCGCATAAAAAGAAACACTTAAAACATCCATAGAAAAATCTCAAACCACATTTAAAGCATAATCCGCATCTCCGGTGTCAATCTGTAAACTAACTGTGCTGCTAACGCGTGTAGTTCAACCAAGACAGGAACTAATGTACTGCATTATAAAAAAAAGGGGACTTTCAATTCAAATTCCTCAGATTCTAAACCAGCATTGTCAAGACTTCTTTAAAATAGAAAGGCTTAACAATATTCCCAGAACTCTCATTAATCTGTTATGGGCCTGAGTCCAAGTAGAATGGCGTCTGGTTCCAGATCCGGATCACAGTCTGTCAATAAGTGACCTCTTGTCTAAAGAATATTAATACATTATATAGTCTTACAATAATACCAAAGAATCTCTTTCACATATCTCAAAAGTCCTTCATCCATTCTACTTTAAATGTGTGAGTTGCTGGGGGCCCAGAAAAGTGTAGAGGTGAGTTTGCTTTAATTTGGACACGTGAAATGTTCAATATTGATAAATTTGGAATAAACAGAGGAACAGCATGAAAGCATCAGCGTAAGTGACATCATGGTTAACAACTGATCTCCAGGTCAGGGCTCTGAGTCCAGTTTCCCTGAGCTTCACCACCGAGCAGCTTAAAACCTGACCAGCAGAACCCCAGTCCTCCCACACAGGCATGTTTAGAACAGCACTGGTTTCTAATTCATTTTAACCACGACTATGGGGGGTCATTAAATCCTCCTGCAGGACACATCCAAACCAGGTTTGTCCCAATTTTAACACTAAACAGTAAAAGTTAATTTGAAGCAAAAAGCTGAATAAAAATATGATTTCTTATTGGATCTCCTGTTGGATCCATAGATTCAGGACTGGTTCCTTCCACCGAACCTGAGAACCAGCAGCTCGTCTTGTATCTTGATTGAATGAGGTTAGAATACATTTTTTTTACTAGACATTCAACCTTGAGACAAGCGATAAGTCACGTTTGTCATTCAGAACAACAGCCCTGACGACACAAGTCACTCCCTCCGCTGACATTGACTGCGTTTCCCTTTCAATCCCGTTCGTTCATCCGCCCTTTTCTTCTTTTTATCACACCTGCATTGATCAAAGGCCCCAAAAGATTTTTCAGAACACCTTCTACTTCTACTGTTAGCGGCACAATCGATGGCAAAGCCCGGCCGCACCCGCCCGGGGGTAAACAGCCTCGTCAAGGAGAACCAATGATGGATGGCCTCTGGCAGGAGGTGATCTATAATTTATCACTGTCGTGTGTGAGTGTTGGACAGATGAGACAAACAGGAGAGACGGAGGCAGAAGGACGCCCACGAAACACTGAGATTTGGAAAGGGACACTTTTGAGAAGAGCTGTGTTTGTATCTATATGTGTTTGTGTGTTTATGTTTATGTACAAACATATTTTTAAACCTCTGAATATTAAATATTCCTGCAGGGCCAAGACATTTCCTAGTAACTAAGCACATCAGGAGATGCTTACATGTTAGTGGATGGTATTTGGACAAAAACAAAATGTCAAAGATGGTTTCTGTTATTTAAGTGTACATTTTTCCGTCAAATTTGGGTTTTGATTTGTTATTCGATGCTATAAAAACAGAGTGAAAAGCACGATCGGCAGCGGAGACTCATATCTGAGGCTCCACCCCCTGGTCACTGCTGGTGCAAGACGGCAGCGTTTGTATATCTGGGATATTTACTATTTACTACAGCCTATTGTCTGTGCACTGAGCAGGATCCTGCTTTCTGAACATGTGAATAATGGTTATGGAATCAAATAACACTAATAATGCTTATAAATGACCTTATACATAGATTTGGCATGTTCATACTTCAGCTATGATACTCTACTGATACGACAAGTAAACATTACTGAATACATCTCTCTACTAAACCTCCTCTGACCTCCCTGACCTCTGCTGCTACGCCCTCCCCCCCCCCCTTTCAAACAAAGAACAGAATTTACTCACAACAGCATGTCCAAATGAGAATTTAATTTTACCTGCACTATTGACGGATCCACTCATTTAATCTATTATTCAACTTGTTTGAAAATAATTGATTCCCCCCCCCCCCCCATCTCTACTCCCTCTCGCCTCCCACCAGTGAGGTAAACAGAGGGAGGTCGGAGGTCAACAAGCCCTCAAGACGCTCATCATTCACACAGCAGCCAAATCACAAAGGGCAAAGGGCGCAGGGAGTCATTACCAGGCCGCCTGCATGTGTGTGTGTGTGTGTGTGTGTGTGTATGTGTGTGTGTGTGTGTGTGTGTGTGTGTGTGTGAGGTGAAATAGTGTTGTGTTTCTCCTTCTCTGAAATGTTTTTAAGCTTCAGAATATCTCATGTTCAAACACACACAACCGCAGCGAGACACACCTCCGTCTCCACGTTTCGTCTGAAACCTCGACAACCAACTCCAGCTGAGCACTAAATAATAAAATAAAACCACTGCGTGTGTGTGGGGAGAAACAAAACACACTGGGAGGTGAAAGATAGACCCGACGAGAAAGAGAGAAACATGAAATAATAAGTAGTTTGGGGAACAGGGGAGGGGAGAGAAATTTACTGGGCGTGGAAATAAAAAATTCATCTCCGGCTTCCCCATCAGGAAGTGATTTGGTGTCTGGCTGCTGATCCAGTATGTGGGTCAAGCACGGAGGGTAAGAAACCTCTGGATGACAGACGGATGAGAAAAGTCATTCGGACGAGAAGGAGCGAACCGGCCTGTAGCTGATGTTCACACTAACCACACGAGATGGAAAACAATAGGTTTCATGTCCCTGTGAACTTCAGGCTGTATCGACTATTGGAGATACTGTTAAAGCTCCTCCAATCAACGGGTCGGGCGATGTCGAGCTTAGTTAGCATATGACGATGATGTGCAGCGATGTAGTTTAAAACAAAGCAGAGAAATGCACATTCAGGTTTAATTCTTTGCGTAGAAACGTTTGATTTGCTTTCACCGTGTTCGGCGTTTACATCCTGTACATTTTAACTTCACTGGGAAGTGACCACAGCTCTGTCTTCACAGGGACCGTGAGGTAACAGCAGCAACACGACCTTCAGACCCATCAGACACGTGCACCGATCAACGCCAACGCTTCACCAGATGCCAACTTTGCCAGATGCACGGCTCTGTGTTTTTTGCCGCTGCCCCCCCCGTGTTGGCACCACCTCTGCACCAACACACCTTCGTCCAAATAAATGAGAGAGCTGTTTTCTGGACGCGGCCTAACCACCTTGAAATAATGCAAATTACCGCCGGCCCAAGTGGTAATTTGTCCCTCCCTCTAGAGAAGGGAGGGACAGGCTGTAGCTTTCCAATAATGTCCTGAGTGTCCGATAGTCCTCACAAAGACAGAAACATCAGGAGCATACACAAACACACACAGACACACACACACACACACCTCAGCACCTCAGGCAGCAGAGCAGAGATACAGAAATATGACAGAAATAGACACTGTCCCTGCTTTACCCACTGCAGGCCACATGCTGCCTGGCAGGCAGCTGAGGGGTATTTTTGAACATGTGCACGTGCATGTGAATACACACACGTACACACAAACACACACACACACACAGACGTACACTCACAAACACACTTGCGAGAGGTCAGTTCTCCCACAGTCACCACACGAGACGTTCTGTCACCTTTGCCCTCAGTTTTTTCCTCCTTTTTATTTTTGGAGGTACTTGTATGTGCATGTGTGTTGTGTATGTGCTTGTGTGAGTCTGTGCATGTGTGTTGAGTGTGTGTGTTGTGTGTGTGTTTGTGAGACAGGCAGGCAGCTCCTTCAGACTCAAAAACAAACACCTCATTGCACATGGCTGCCTCAAACATCTGTCCACTTTAATAACTCATCCCCATGAGCCTGACAGAGCAGGTTGTCTGTGTGTGTGTGTGTGTGTGTGTGTGTGTGTGTGTGTCAGTGTGTGTGTGTGTGTCTGTGTGTTGGTGTAGACACACGGAGGCTCTACTTACGACAGTCCTGCTCGTCGGAGTTGTCCTCGCAGTCGTTGTCTCCGTCACACACCCACGAGCGACGGATACATTTGCCGTTGTCGCAGTGGAAGTCGAGCGGCGAACAGGTCGGGAGCACTGCAGACAAACAAGGAAGGACAACAAGAGTGTCAGCGGCAATACACAAACAAACAAACAAACCATGAAACTGAGGAGGAGGAGGAGGAGGAGGAGGAGGAGGAGGAGGAGGAGGAGGAGGAGGAGGAGGAGGAGGAGGAGGAGGAGGAGGAGGAGGAGGAGGAGACAGGAAAGAGGAGTTCTGGAGCAAAGACAAAGGCTTCAACACTTATTGTGTGAAATCAGATTAGTTGTTCCATTGATGAGAGACTTTTCAGAAATGTCATCATTCAAATTCCTTCATCTTCGGACATGTTCATCTTTTTTGTTCTCACCTGTAAATAAAATTTGATTGATTGATTGATTGAAAACCTGAAAATTTGAGATTTTGTTTGTTGTTTGTGTTCCTATCAGTTGTGGTGGCAAATATTCACCATTTTTTTAGCTTTGTACATTAATCAATTCATCGATGTGCAGATTATTAAATAGCACAGATTGTTAATAAAGACAGACGACATGACAAAAAGTGAAGCAACGTCTTGATCGCCATCTAGTGGCTGGCAGCAGTATAGGTCATACACCCCCTCTCCTCAATGTTTGTGGATGGGAAGTGAACGTTCTAATCACCTGTTCAAGTTTCTGTTAAGTTTGGTTCTAAGTTGTTAGTTGATGCTGTAAAAACATCATGAATGACAGCAGAGACGTGATTAAGCTTGTGCGTATCAGCGAGGAAATCAAAACCTTCCCCGATCGCTACTTCCTGTGGCTCCAAATGACGTAATCTGCACAAGATGGCAGCGTGATCGTATCAGGAAGTGGAGACGCGGTGTCCATCTTTAAATACAGGCTCAGCTCATGATGTGACGTTTATCCAAACACAGAGATGAAGCCTTTACTGACTTCACCAGCGTCTTTAAATCCGTAATGGGGTTTGTTCTGTGTGTGGTCTCAGCTCAGCCGAGGCCTGATCCGGACCCCGGCCGACCTCCTCTCTCCCACCTCCTCACCCCGAGACCCAGGGAGCAGCACTGAGTCCAGCTCAGCTCGGCTCAGCTCGGCTCAGCGCATTCCTCTTTAACTTCATATCCGCTCTAAGTGCAGCTACTCGCTATCTAAGCAGAGTCCGAATGACTGGCCCTTTGTCATCCACAGACAGAGCTAATTTAATTACAGGCCAGAGAGGGATGGAGAGAGGGGAGCGAGGGGAGGAGGAGGAGGAGGGAGCGGTAACTCCTTACATTGGACTCTCACCAGCCTGTCAATACCACACATGAAATATTGACGGAGCAACGCAGACTTTATGAAAAATGTATGACGTCACGCGGCGGGTTAAGCAGCGAGTCAGACAGGCGGACGAGTCAGGGCTCAGGGAGTGAATTAAGTAAGTGAGAAAGAGTGTGTGTCTGTCTGTCTGTGTGTGTGTCTGTGTGTGCACGTGTGTCGGGGTGTGGCTGTGGTCTCTAGGGGAAGTAAAGCCCCACTGACCCACATACCCCTGCATGGATATTCCATTATTCAGAGTGAAACATAAAGAGAGGGAGAGGCACACACACACACACACACACACACAAAAGCAAAGATAACTCTCCCAATTTCTCTTTTTGTCAATCTCTTATTCTCTTCACCTTCTGATGAACTCCCTCTCTCTCTCTGCCTTAATCACATGGACGTACCGGGGGTTTGGCTCCAGCTACATATATATTATGCATTATTGGAAGCAATTATCTGAAATTCCACCATCAGTTTATCTTTCTGTTCTTTCCGGCAGCTGCTGGATTCACTTCATCCCACCCTGGTGTGAAAATGAACTTATAGAGAAGGGGGGGGGGGACCTGGCAAAACTTTTTGTAAATCCAAAGATAACTTTTGAAGCAACTAAAATACAGCAAAACATGATTTTTAAAATGAAAATGATCCCTCAAAAATAAACTTAAATAACATTGCAGGTTTTGAGTAAGTCAATGTCAGACTAAGGAAAGCTTATGAGCGTGCAAATAATACAAGAAATTTGAAGGATCATACTTAAAAATCTAGTCAGTCTGTATGCATGTTTGATCATTTCAATATCTTTCTGGCTTTACTGAATCTTTTCAAAACAAACTGAAAAACGTATATAAAATCAGTTTGGGCTCCGGGACGGTTGATGATATGTATTTCAAACCCAAGCAAGTTATTGATTAATCGAGAAAAGAAACCAATAGACTAGTACTTACACATACACTTTGGAATAAATTCTACAAGGTTTTGACCCTGAGAATCCAAATGAGGGTGGAAAAATATTAAAGAACTCCAACAACAAGATGAGTTTATTAATAATATTATTATGTTTCACTGATTAAACCCCCAAAAGTGAGTCATCTGGAGATATTTTTTTGAGTAACAATCCGACCAAGTTGAATGACAACCAGTTTGTGCATTGTGTAGTAAGCAGGATAAGTTTTGTGAAAGTTTTCTCTCAGTTGACTTGATTCACCGAAAGGTAAAAGCTCAGCTCACATGAAACGAGGTTTGAGAACAAAAGACACAGGTTAAGAAAATGCTGCTTCTCAACATTTCAATAAATAATTCAGCTCGTTGATGAAGAAGAGAGAGCCCGGTTAACAAGGACACACACAGACACACTCACACACACACACAAGCACAAGCAGACTACATGAGATAAACAAACACACACTCATCCACAGTGCAGAGTTCTTGAGGCCCACAAATTGGGGGCGATGGAAAATGTACGCAAATAAATATACTTCACGCTGTGTTTTACTCTCACACACACAGACACACACAAACACACACAGGGTAGGTGCGGCCTGCTCCTCGTATCAGGTGGATCAGCAGGGTGCATGCTGGGAAGTTGATGAGGTCTGCGGGCGCTTTGATCTGTCTTATCACACAGATTCTGCTCAGCTCAGCGCAGCATTCTCACAACCACTGCATTCCACTGAGGCTGACACACACACACACACAACCACACACACACACACACACACACACAACCACACACACCAACACACGCACAAGCCTTATAACCCTAACTTTGTCCAATGTTTGTTGACAATAATATTGACGATTCAGACATTTTCCAAGCCAAGAGAAAAGAAGGTGTGATGACAGAATTATTAAGCCCCAGCAGAAACACATCAAAGTTCGTGTTAAATTTCACAAGTTGGCATCACAAGCACAAACACTGGTCGGTATTCACTGGGAAACTTTCAACAAGTGAGCTCTGTTTGTTATTGACTATGTCACCTACTATCAGTGAGAAATCTGCAAGGCAGGCGCAGGTTCATGTTTTGGAAATTTGCTTAAAACCTGCAGAATTAAAATCGACCCACACAGACACTTATAGGTGATACAATAACACAAACTGTTGTCGCCTTTTTCCTTAAATGTTTTACCCTGAATGTGCACAGAGTGCTGCAGCGTTTACATGCTTTAAAGACACACACACACACACACACACACTCTGACCTTCACCAGCGGCCTTTTCTCATCCCAACTCCGGAATTCCCAGTTGCATTCTACAGGTCGTTCCCACACATACACACACACTCACACAAACACACACCTGCCATTCCCATCATCACTGGTTCCTCTCTTTCACATTCATGATACACAAAAACACAAAGTGAAGAGAAACCAGGAGCTCAGTGTTTATTACTGATCATTTGACTCATCACGTAAAAAAACGTTTATCTGTCTGGGTAAATATCACAGAGCTCGCTGCTCATCATTTTTTATGGGTAGTAAATCCCAATGACAGTTTGACATTTCACAGACTTAACAGCTAATTTAAAACTAAATCATTAAAAAAATACAGTGTATAAGATGCTCGGTTACGCTCAGGGAGTTGGCTTACCTAGATTGTTTTGTTTTATCGTTTACTTTTGTGTGTAACCAAAAAAAATACTATGAGTACACAAGCTACCTCTAAAGGTAGAGTGTGTAACCATACAAATGCTACTTGTGTAGGTCCTTCGATGCAGTAATACAGGTTTTTCTGAGGAGCGGATTTCAGACATGAACTCCAGAAAATGTCTCTCAAATGTTGTTCTTTCTAAGTTGACAACTTTGTCTGCGTCCTCTAGGTGTGGCGTCATGTTTTCATCCTGAGACTTTGGTGCAGGTTAGAAATGCAAGTGACTAGAACATCTGCATTCTCTCATACAGGTCTTGTGGAAAATCCAGGAAAATGTCTGGACTTCTGTGTGGAATCAGTTTGTGTGTGTGTGTGTATGTGTGTATGTGCGTGTGTTTGTGTGTGTATCTGCAGACCACCACAGTGAGTAGATGTTTCAAGTGGGCCGATCTGCTCTGGACTGAATGTTAAAATTTTCATTAAAGATCCTTGGTTGAAATATTCTCTTCAGACGTGCACACTCCTCTGTCCTGCTGTGAGATCGGTGATGGAAATATTCAATTAAATAAAAACCCTGAATCCAAACTCCTGAGATCAGGACTCTTTGATTGCCTGCAGCATGAGACTCGATTCTTCAAAGCAGAGCTTCAAAACCTGGCCGGTCACACTTCACTCCTTCATTTCCAAGAACCATCAATGTCATCGAGATCAGATGCAGAACATATTGTGTGTTAAGTCTTTTTAATGTTTTCCTGACTGTAACTAATCAGACTCACATTTCAATTCGCAGAATCAAGCACATGGGCAGGATGTTTTCAGAGGATAAAACAAAACACAGACGAGATGATAGCATGAGATTAAACTGGAGATATCTTTTGGTGACAGCGATCTTCTTCTCCTATTGTCCAAGTCTGTGGATTCGTAAATTCCCAGATTTCTGCCTGAGCTCCTGCAAAATGGGCGAATGGAATATTTCTGGCAATTTGTGTTTAATAAACAGTTATAGGGCCGAAGTTTCTGAAAAGACAGTTTCACTTCGAGTATTATTTGATGGAAATGTGAGATTCATCAGTTGACCAATAAAAAAAACTGCTGATAAGAACTTTTGTCAGGCACAACTGCATTTATATGATTTATTTTGATGATTAAACAATGACGAAAATAAATGTGTGTAAATCCAAAGTAATTGTGTGTTTTATTTTTTTTAATTCAAGTACAATATTTTATTCTATTTTTTTGATATAAAGGATTAAAAGGTTATTTTCAAACTGTTTTCTAAGGATGGTAGAAGAAGTCTATACCTTTCTTCTTTATAATGATTGACTGCAACAACATCTAGGTGTGTGTGTGTGTGTGTGTGTGTGTGTGTGTGTGTGTGTGTGTGTGTGTGTTTTCAGGTACATCTTTAAGTGGCCTTGAGCAGAGTTAATGGCCACTCTTTACTGTGCAGCAGCTGAATCAAGTAGCACTAATGGGACCAATATATCTGACTAAACATTGCTTATCACAGCAGCTCAACAGATGGGAGGATGGACAGAACAGAGACAGAGAGAGGGAGGGGGGGAGAAAGAGAGGACACTCTCTCCGATAAAACAGATGTGGACTCGAGAGAGCGATAGACGAGTCCCAGAAGATTATTTCATCCGAGCAGCTTTAATGACGTGTTTCTCTCTCAGAGCCAAACAGGTGAGTTCACCTTCAGATTACTGTCGTCTCTGGAAAATATGTTTTCATCACGGCGGTGATCTGGAGTTCTGTGTCCTTTAATCTCTCTGAGACTTTATCTCTAAGGTTGGAATCAAGCAGACTAACACACACACACACACATATATGACCAGTTAATAGTCAAACTAAACACAATTTGATGTTATGGGTTTGTTGGAAAAAAAAATTCAAACTTCTTAATAATGTCAAACCTGGATTTCACTTCTTTTCCAACTTTGCTGTCTTTCTTTACTTTTCTGCAGTTGACAAACACAATTTTCTTTTCTTGTTGCAGCCTTTTAAAAACGTTTTAAACAGAAGCATGTAACTATAACAGTAAACTTCCATTGGAGGAACTTAATCTAATACAGAATCTAAAGCTGTTATGATGACACAACCCTTTCTGAAAGTCTATTAGTCGTAGAACAGACGGGCGCCGCATTGAAACCCATCATAACATGGTGAAGTGACTCTATAGGATACTTTAATAGTCTGTAAGGCTTTAAAATGTATTACTTTTGGAATCTAAAACTAACATCCATGTCGTGCCTGTCCAACTCAAACTAATCCCTCGATCCCTCTCATCCGTCTCGGCCTCTCCTCCCTTTACTTGCTCTTCACTTTCCTCTCGTGGCCGATCCCGACAGAGGCGTCTTATCTGATTCCTGGCAGCTCTGGTGAAGAGCCAGAGCATATTTCAGTCCGTCGGAGCGGAGTGGTGCTGCCAGCAGAGTTGTTCTTGGCAGCGTGAGCGGCCGGCGGCCTGTGTGATGGGCTTTCTCCGTCCTCCTCCTCCACCTCTGCAGTGAGCCGACCTCCCGCCTCGCCCAACCCTCCCCCCACGCCACGCCGCTCCGCTTCAACGAACGCATCGAAAAAACTGACCGCAGAATTCAGTTTAGTAGCTTTTCTGAAGCTGCCATTAATCTTTATCACCTCATTACAAAATGTTTCCTTGTTTTAATCATTCTTGAGTTAAGGCCAAGAAATGTATTAGTGCCGTCTCGAGCTATTTCGTTTCGTGACCAGAAGAATGGGTTCAGACGTTTTCTGGGGTTTGTCACATTTGAAGAATTCTCAGAGTCCGACACGTTCACGACGTGCAGGAGGACGCACGTGATTTATAGATGTAGATGCAGGAAGCAAAGTTATGAGAACATATCGACACTAGCATAAACCCTTATCTCCTAAAGCTCTCGAACCTCGCTCTCTTTTGGAGTTGACCTCATTGTCTTCTACGTTTAAGTTAAGGGTCAAAATTTCAGAAAAACACACATCTGAAGCTTTATTGTGATGTTGTAGGTGATTTAAGTGGAGCTGCCTGACCTTAACCTTTTTATTTCTCATATTTATAACATAATTATTGAGTAATATCTTCAGCTTCTAACTACAGCTGTTTGATTAATATTAAATCATACACCGAGTAGTTTTACGTATCAACAAAAATCTACTGAAGACACTTTTACTTAATAATGTGTACGTGTGTGCATGAGTGTGTGCAGTGACACTGTAATCACAAGACAAGTCAACCGCCCCCCCCATCCAGGGAGATTAAAGAAGAATCATTTGCTCGTTGCCGTGACAGATCTCTGCTGAGTGCACGACACCGGCAGCTCAGTGACAGGAAACACTCTAATGGGCTCTAATGACGACTTTATAAGACTTTAATGTTTATCCGTCACTGGCTGAAAGAATTTGTAATTTCTCTAAAACAAAATCCTGGATTATTAGTTTTTTGGGGGGTAATCCTGCTAATAAATAAACCAATTAACAAACAAATCAACTAGAAGTTTTTCCCTAATCTGCACCAAAATGAAATGAGTTCCTCCAGCAAGTTTGGGTCAAATCTATTGAAAAGCTTTTGCGTAATCTTGCATATCCAACAGCCTCGGGTGAAAACTTGACAAAGGTAAATGGAACAATATGATTAATGTTAAGTTTAGTCACCGAATCCTTTTTTAACAATTCATGTGTCAATGATATTTCAATGTATTTTGTGTATAATACCAGATAAAGTGTCTGAATTCAAGACTCGAATCCACCAAACATCTGCATCTTCTTATGTTCAGGGACATTCAGATGAAACAACTTGATCTTCTCTCAGATGGACATCAAATGCGTGCGTATGTGTGTGTCAGTGCAGCTCTGGTTGGGATCAACAGAACAGTTTAATAAGATGTCAGGTAATAAACATGCACATACTCGTGAGTTCTGGCACACAGAACCGATTCAACCAACACGTAACATAGCTGTGGTCGTCTGTCTGGTTATGTGATATCAGCTGGATGTCTGCTTCACACAACCTTCATTCTCATTGTGAGGATTACAACCCACAAAGTCAGCAAATGTCTCAGAAAAGAGGAAGATTCATTACAAAGCCGAAAAAAACCTGCTGGCTAAATTCATGTGAAAACTAAATTTCTTCCAAGTAACTTCCTCGTATATAAGTTTCATCAGTTCTTCCACCTGGCAATGCATGAACTCTGTAAACTGTCCTTTGTGTGAATGTCTGCCCTTTAAAAAAGGCTCCATCGTGTCTGGTGCTGCAACTAACAAATTATCAATGATTATTTTCAATTAGGGCCATGAATTATTCGCCCAATAAAACGTCAAACCCCAACAACAAGGACGCGCTTACAAGTTCCCAGCGCCCGCGGGGATGTCGGCAAACTGTTTATTTTGTCTGGCTGTCAGAACATCCACAAGTTATTGCAGTTGTGTAATTAGAAATCGCAGCGATATGAAACGAGGAAAGGCAACGCAAAAGCAAACACACTCGACACACACACACTCGTCCCCACGGCAGTCGGAGGATGATTCATTCTTTGAGGGAGAATAAATCTGAAGTGTTTTCCTCTCTGACACTTTCCTTCACACGTTCCCTTCCCCTCGTTGTTTGGCTCGAACCCAAACTGTTGCCAACCTGCAGAAGATCTTGTTTTTTTTATCGACTGACTTCTTCGTCTTTTTAGACTCTGATTAGAGCCGTCACATAATCATAATGAATGTGAATAACTTGTGTCTCTGAACCTCGTCCCTGCTCGCACGGTGATTTCAAAGAAACAAAAACATTACGTGAATGAGTCGTTGAGCCTTAAGAACGTCAGGTTTAAATTTATGCAGGTTTAGGACGGACACACACACACACACACACACACACACACACACACACACACACACACACACACACACACACACACACACACACACACACACACACACACACACACACACACACACACACACACACACACACACACACACACACACACACACACACACACACACACACACACACACACACACACACACACCTCTTTTATTTCACTATGAGCTTCAGGCAATAAAATGCAACCCCATGAATTCAAAGAAAAATATTAACAGCACTTCCATTCACCTCAGGCAAGCAGCAACTCATGCCTCCACTGATGAGTCAGCAGATTATATTCTTCTACAGAATGATTAATGCACAAACCGTCTGACTTAAGGTCAAAAGCATCCGGTAGTTGACTGAAGGAACGGAGTCCTGAATCAATACAAGGATCCTGATTTGAGTTTTCTCTGTTGGGTTTGCTGGTTCCCACATCAGAGACAGTGGAGGAGGTCAGGATGCTTACTGGGCACTTTCCATTGGTGGGTTACTGGGCACGCCCAACCAGTAGGAGACCCCCAGCTAGCATCTCAGGGTCCCCCAGCGAAGAGCTGGAGACCTTGGCTGGGTAGAGGGACGCCTGGAAAACCCTACTGGACCTACCTCTGTGACCCGGAAAAGCAGAAGACAATGCATGGATGGTCGATTAATCTATTAAATCTACGATCTATAAATGTGTTGATCAACTCAGGGTTTTGTCTCTTCATTCAACCATAACTGAAGCAAACCGCTGTTAATCGAGCGCAGATCATTTCTATCCTGTAGCCAGTTCATCATAAGCTGATGGGACTGAAAACGCCAAGAACATAGTTCATAGATAAATGTGCCGCTACTGTTGATCCTTGTAAACTAGTAATTACCATGTACACAAAATGTCCCATTGAGCACTTAAATCTAGCTTTAATCCCTCCGCCTTTAACAAACCTACTCAAACAGGCTTGTATTTACAAAGAAGGTAAATCCAGGCACCGGACCAACAAGCTCTTTGTTTCTGGTGTTTGTCCTTTTGTCCGTCCTCAATCAGCGTCTAATCATCTCCTCCTCTGTGTGAACAAGTGTGCTCGCCTGCTTTACTGAGCAGGGAGTAAATATTTAGCAAGGAGGAGAGGACGAGAAGAAAGAGAGAGAGGGGGGGGGGGATTATGCTAATGTGTCCAAACACAAGTACAGGCTCGAAATTTCCGAGACGAAAAGCGAGACCGAAAAAACGACAAGATGAAGAGAGGAAAAAGAGGAAAAGAGGAAAGAGGCAGCAGGACGGACAAAGTGAGCGAAGACAAAGATTCCACCGCACGGTGAGAAATAAACCAGGAAGTGTTGGGGTGAGAGGAAAAGTGAGTTTTGGGGTTGTGCTGTGTTCAGAGGGCAGAGAGGAGAAGGACGGAGGGAGACGAGGGAGGCAGAGGAAGACGAAGGACGCACGAGAGAGAGAAATTGACAAACAGAGAAGACGGGAATGGGGTCCTAATCTCTCTTCTCCTGCTTTTGGATCAGCTGAGCTCCCGCAGTCTCAGCCGCTCTCTGATTGGCTGAGACGGCAGAAAGCGGTGGATTAAAGGACGGAGGGGGTATTTCTTATTTTTGGGAGGTTTATGTGTGTGTGAGAGAGTTTGTATCAATGCCCTTGTGAGAACCAGTGTGAGTTTTGGGGTCTTTGTTCAGACTCGTTTCTCACATCAGATCTGTAGGACGCCGTGTCGTCCGCACTGTTGCCTTCAAGTGATCAGTTTGGATTTGTGCGTTGAGACTTAAGCAACATTCCTGCGTGAGTAGCTGATCTAAGGATGGAGGCATCAGTAACTAAGAGGATTCTGTCACTCTGGATTGGAGATTACATTTCAAAAGACGTCCAAATTCAGTTTGGGTCTGATTTGCAAGATTCGTATTTCATATGGTGTCTTCTACATTGTCCAGACTTTCTTTCATCAACCTGGATAAACCCCAAAACATTTTTATTTTGCCTGGCAGTCTGAACACGGCCTCAGATATTTGAAGCATGGACAATGCTTTAAATTACCTAATAAAGGTTGTACTTCCCCTTAACTGAGTGAAAGGGCTTTTGACTTAAAACTGAGCTAAGACTAATGTGGAGAAAAGGAAACTGAAGACGATTCAAAAGTAAATTTCAAAATATATAAAAGAAATCAGCCAATGCCAGGAGGAAGTTATCGTTACTGAATGACTGTTGTTAAAATGAACCCGCTTGTGAATTAACCTGGAAATTAACATTCATGCCAGGAAAAAATAAAAGACAGGATCTCCAACAAACTGTGTCAAAGCAGCTAAAAATAATGAAAGCAGTCGTGTAAAGTCCACACTGTTTGGATTTCTGTACTTGGCATTGAGTTGTGAGAGCACTGTTGCTAAGCAACTGACAACACAAATTGACGTTTTCTCCTTTTCAGAAGCGTTGAATGATTCAGTGTTTCTTGCACTTTAACATGAAGTTGAGGAGCAGAAATGTAGGACATGACAAAAAAAAGTAAATTTATACATAAATATAATACCACCTGGGAGAAATGCATCCAGAGGAGGGTCCTCAAAAGTGTATGAAAACATTCCAGAGTTTGTTTGTGTGTATATACCTGTGAATGTGTGTATTGGAGTGTGTAGTACACACACCCATTTCCTAAACCTCACAGCCTGGTGTCAGCACACAGCGGAGGAAGCCGTGCCTCATGCAGTGCTTCAATCACGCACAACTGAGATTTCTCCCTCTTCCATTTCATCTCTTATCCAGCCCCAAATACACAGGATGCGCACACACACGCGCGCGCACACACACACACACACACACACACACACACACACACACACACACACACACACACACACACACACACACACACACACACACACACACACACACACACACACACACACACACACACACACACACACACACACACACACACACACACACACACACACACCTATCTCTTCTGCACAACTGTCTCCTTACTTTGGCCGAAAGCATTTACTCTTTCACAACCTCAGCTACTTTCAACTCAGTAGGACTCAAGTCGGACTCACTGTTGGCACAACAGTGCCAACAGTGAGTGAGTGAGTGTGTGTGTGTGTCTATGAGTGTGTGTGTGTGTGTGTGTGTGTGTGTGTGTGTGTGTGTGTCTGTGCAGCTTACTTCAGTGTGAGTGTAATGGAGAGAGAGAGCGAAATAGCTTGAAGGACGATCTCAAACAATGATGGATGGAGGGAGGAGGTGGGAAGAGACGAGTGGTGAAATAACAGAAGACGTATAAGTCTGTCAAGTTTCTCCTCTTATCTTATCTGCTGTGGTTACTGTTGTTATAAACATTCTGTGTCAGTGTGTGCTAATAAACGTGATTGCCTTAAACTGGGAGGAGAGATCAGGAAAACTGGGCGCCAGATAAAATATGAGACAGAAACACAAGTCAGAGCGAATTAGAGGGTTGGCCTCGTCTAATTTCAGGGTATCTACAGAGGTCAGAGGGTCACGCCCGACGGGAAAATACTGTTCTGGTGTCGTTTCCATCAACTTCACCAGCGATGTCTCAACTGGATTTTTCTTGTTCCACTTGAGAACCCTCAGCAGAGACAAGAAAGACGATCAGGGGACGGTGTGTTATTGGACAATTTACCTGATCCTTCAAACATGATCGTGCTTCAAGTGATTCCCCACATGCTCAAAACAGTGAGGACGCTAGTGGGAGAAATGGTCGTGTGACAGCCAGAAGAATAAAAAAAAAAAAAAAACTACAAAAATAACATCCAGGTTATATAAAAAAAAAAGAGAACAAAGAATAAATTTCCTTTTTCCCTTTAAACCTTTTTGATGACACTTGGACGTGAATTCAAAACAAACACAAAACCACGTGAAAGTTAATTAAAATCAGCAGGAGACACACGTTTGGGGATTTTGGAGCAGGATCTGAAATGGATATGAAGATGTAGACTTGGTGAGATCTCCAGGGGGGAGTCATGCCAACCCTTTTGGATATGTTCAGGCAGGTCCTTGGGAGAGCTTATGGTATTTAGAATTGCCACATAGTACTCTAGGGGAATTAATTGCATTATAACTCGTACATTTCCCCCCCTGTACATTGGCACACATGTGCTTGGTTTAAATTTTCCATTCACCAGGACTTTGCAGATTTATAGTTAAGTACACAAGCATTTATGTTTTGGGATGAATTTCCATTCCCTCGTACTAGTTCTATGTTTTCTGTATCTGTATATTTTCACTGTGTTGTCAGAGTCGATATTTTATATTTGTTGCAGCAGATCAATTTTCCCCCAAGCGGGACAATGAAGCCAAACAGGAATCTTACAAACCTTGAAGATACAGACAGGGACCGAACACAAACAAAGATGGAGGAGAGTAGTTTTGATTCCAACCACGGGGCCAAGAATCATCAATTCAGCAAGAATTTTAAAGTCGTTGTTTGAGCATTCTCTTTTGTTTCAAGCAAGTGAAAGTTAGTTTTGTTTTTGAACAAACAGACATTGTGAAAAGCGTCTTTGACAATTTCTGTTTAAAAAAACAAAAATTTGGTGAGAAGAATTTGTGTAATCTATTTCAGAACGGAGGATGTTGAAAAGTGAATTCAGCTCAACAAAGCGTGACCACACTCAATCCCCCCCCCCCCCGTTAAAATAAACTGCAATTTGCTTCAGTGCTGCAGAGAGAATTTTTAGATTTTCTTTCCACTCGAGGAATAAAAGAGATGGATCACAATGCAACATTTGGTCGAAGAGCTCCGGTGGCGTAGAGAGTTTTTAAAAGAGCAGAAAGATGTTCAGCTATTTTTAATCTTTTTAGCTTCTTTCTTTTCATCACTCTGCTCCTCTGCCTGCGCAGCCTTCAACATCACCAGCACTCGCCGGCATTTCCATAGGAACGGGGGGGCTTCACAAAGGCAGCGTGTAACCTTCCTCCGCCTTATGAAGGGTTTATGGACGTGGAGCTGACTGCCAGGAACATACACACATATATACATCTCTAATGTTTCCGTGCTTCTTATCAGAGTCTGTCGCAGCCTGTACGTTTGGCTGGAGATCAGAGAAGGTTCTGTGGGGGGGGGGGGGGGTGCTGCGTACGCCCCCTGAGCTCAGACGACTGTATCAATGCAAAGAGGGGATGTTATTAATTTGATGAATCGCCCGTGAGTTATGCCTTCATTAAATTTCACCGGGGCTAATTAGTGGCCTGTCCTTGAGATGTGTGACCCTGGAACGTTCTGTTCCTGCTCCTCAGCGACTGAGACGAAAACAAAAACGTGTTGGCAACACTCTCGTATATCTACGTCCCTGCGTCATCGTTCTTTATCCTTCTAGATCTTTTGTACCGAGCGCGACTTACCTTTCGTCCATGTCTGTTGGCGAAAGGCGGTTTCAATTTGGTGCAGAACTTAGAGAGGTAGCAATGGATTTACTTTCTCACAGAATCTGCTGCAGATTCCTGTCAAAGACATAGAGAAGGTCCACATCTCTCCACCAGATCCCCACAGGGATGTGTGCTGAGTCCCCCTACTCTACACTCTCTACACCCCCCACCCAGCCGAGCAGTGCCATCATTAAGTTTGCGGATGATGCAACGCTGGTAGGGCTCGACTCTGGGGGAGATGAGACCCTAAACAGGGACGAGATCCAGAGGTGGACACGGTGGCTTGCACAGAAATACAACCTGGTCCTAAACACCTCCAAGACCAAAGAGCTCATCACAGACTTCAGGAGGAAGACATCTGACCAGCAGAATGTGGAGTGTGTGGAGAGGGTCTCGGCGAACACATGGACGAGGACCCCCCTTATGGAGCACACACATCACAGCACTTGTGAACGAAGCACAGCAGCGTCTCCATCTCCTGAGTGTCCTCAGAAAGACGACTTGGCCGAGGAACTGCTGGAGACCTTCTGTCGCTGATCCATGGAGAGCGTGCTGGGCTAATGCATCTCTGCGTGGTCTCGCCAGCTGCTCCTCGGCAAAGCGCTTCGAGTGGGTCATCTCCACTGCACAGAAAATCATTGGATGTCCCTTCTCCTCTCTAGAAGAGGAAGCAGCATTCTGAGCTACTGAAAAACTGTTTTCATCCCGGTGCTATTGCTGCTATCAATTTAAAAATGAGTGCGATGTGATGACAGAGAGAATGTGCAATATGGGTTTGTTTTATCGGTCTTATTTATTCTTATATATCTCTGTGTCAGCCAATTTTGTTGTACTTGATGTGATAAAGGTCTATCCATCTATCTTCAATCGACTTTGGTGACATTAAACCTCTCGTGCTCCTTTTTCTACAACGTAAACCTAGAGTCAGTCTGAGTTGAGCTCGAGGTCGAGGCTTGGAAATTAAATGAAGCGTGAGAGGAACAGACCGATTGTGGTCCCGTGTCCGGTGATGTGGATGTTGGTACCAGGCTGTCAGGGAACAAGATGAGCTGAGTCTGATGGTAAACTCTTGATTTTAGAGGTTGATAGTACAAACTGTTGCTCAGAACTCTGGATCCAGGAACAGAATGAGAGTGTGCACAACTGCAGCAGAGATGATTTCCAGTCACAGGGTGTCAGGACATTCTGTAGAGCTACATTCAGACGAGCCTTTGACAAGTCTTCAAAACTCATGGAACTGTGGCTCAAATCCTATTTCCTGAATCATATTCCTTGTGTCATCGGGACCCAAAGCAGCACCAACCCTGTGTCAGAGCCTGTTTTGAGTTTGAATAATGGAATGGGCTGCTCTAAGTGCCACTTAGATGAGGGAAGTCGTATCATATCAGGGCCGGGGATCCCTCCGAATCTCCCGAGAGTGCGTCAGAGATGTCTTTGGGGAGAGAAACATCTGGGCTACATTGATCAATTCGTGCCACAACAACACACATCTGGATGAGCAGAAGGAAAAGAGCTCGGAGAAGATGTTTGCGTTCATGAGGAGATCTATTCTTTGCCAATTTAGTGATTTTTAATCTAGAAATTTGATCTTCCTGTTAAAAAGAAGAATATTTATACTGAAAAGAAACAATAGGGCTCTACACAATACTGTATATTCTCTTATCTAACCTGTAAAGCATCCGGTCAACACACACACACAACACACACACACACGTCTGTACAAGATCCATGCTTGCTCCTCTCAGTCCTTCATTTCTCAGGTCCCTGTGCTGCCATGAAACTTTATCTGGGGGAAACACAAGCAGCAAACACACATATTTTTCGCTCATACCCACAAAGAACACACTGACAAAAAAGCAACATCTGCATTTCCACATGATTCCCAAAGCGTAATTAGATCAGAGGTTCACAAGGACGGCTTCATAGACACGGCTGGCCTCTTTGCCTTTGCTCCTATTCTCCTGGAATCCAACACACACACACACGCACACTTCTCCAGGACAACTGTGCTTTCTCTAGTAAATGATAATGATTAAGTTAATGTTCAAACTACGTCTGGATGCCACAAACTTCTCGCTACGTTTCTGCTGAAAAGACGTATTCTTCTGTTTGTTTGTGTGTGTGAGAGCGTTCATTGTGACTCTACATTCACACACGCCTGCCGTTCCTGCTGAATTGTAAAACGAGCTCTGATTCAATTCTGCTCCGCTTTTAGAAATCTTCACCAAAAACCATAAAAATTCACTCCGTGGTTTTTATGATGCAGCTCGGCTAAATTCAATCAACGTAATAGAAGCCGAGTCACGTGGCTCGGTGAAACAAATGCCTCTGACTGTGAGATTAGATTAAAGGGCCTTCAGCCAACAAACACACACACACACACACACACACACACACACACACACACACACACACACACACACACACAGTGTTATTTAATTTCAAAAAGCAAACACACATGATGCCAGCACAGCTCTTCACCTGAGGAAATTGATTATTCAGTTAACCCGAAACTAACAAAGTTGTGCAACACACTCAAAATCAAAAGAACCAACAACAGCAAAGATCTTTTTTCGAGTTAATTTGAATAAAATAATCAATAAAAAATAGCTAAAACTTTAAATGAGGGAGGACAGGACATTAAATGTGTAGGAATAAATGCAGCAGTGTTATATATATATTATTTAATGACATCACGGCAACATGAGTCTCTGTGATTGACGGGAGTGAGTCCAACAGGACGATCGATCAGACAGTACTAATGGATTAGGAAGGTCCAGCTAGATGCTCTGATATCTGTCAGCTGCTTCCATGTGGCTCTTTAAAAAAAAAAGAGAAAGTGACGTCCCAGCAGATCGATGCGCGGCGATCAGAGCCGCTGAACATTCAACCGGCCGCAGATCAATAACACTTAGCATCCCCTCTGCCGACCTCTAACTAGCTTAATGTGACAGAGGAAGAGTGATGGAGGAGGAACATCAACACACACAAACACACACACACAGACACACACAAGTCTCAAAGGGGCCTAGCTCCTCTGCTCTAGGAGCCGGGCAGAGTAAAAAGAAAAGTGAAGACCCTCACACTGACATTTCACATCCACACAGAAGTGTAAAAGAGGAGCTGAGGAGGATCTCCTCCCCTTTGACAAACTGACATGCTCTGCAGGAGAAACACTCCTGTCTGGCTCCGCTGCCAAGACTTTCCCCTCCAGCCAAACGCAGGCTGGTGCCAGAAGTCACTCAAGCATTTATTTTTTTTCTGCACGGGGCAAACACCACGCAGAGAAACACTAACCCGCCTGGACCAGTGACCCATTCCCTGTTTCACTGGGCGACGATGGGATCCATATGGACCCAATTATATCTCTCTTCTTACTGTTCTGGACTGTTTATGCAGGAAAACTCTGCCTGAGCAGAAACTCCAAAAGTCAGGAGTCACGCGGCCAAGTACAAACAAGGTCTTTGTGGAGTGGTGCCTTGCTCAAGAGGACAACTGCTGGTTTACAGCCACAACACAATGAGCTGGTAGAGCCGATATCTTCCAATTTAAGTTTTGAATTAACACAAAATGTGTTAAGATCTAATAACATTTACATATGTGAAGGTTAAAAAGTTGGGAATTCTTCCTTGGTTCTGTTTTTGTACTGAAATTAAATGTAAGGTCAGATTTGTAAATAGCTTTAACTTATTTTTTTGATGGTTAAGACAATTTTATTAGATATAACTGGTTGTTTATATACATAATTAAATATTTGAGACGTTTATATTCCTCTCAGTAAAGAAAGTTACCATAACTTTGAGGGATCGAATGTGTGGTCATTTAACAAACTGTGAGAAACGCTTTGTCTTTAGTTCCCTTCAGAAATGCAGAAGTCTCTCTCAGGAGAAAAAGAGAGTGCGAGTGAGAGAGAGGAAACGAAAGACAGAGGAGGAGGATTGAGAGAACAGAATAAAAGAGAGGACTGTGGACTCACTGCATCCGTCCTCGTCGCTGAGGTCTCCGCAGTCGTTGTCTCCGTCACACTGCCACTGGGCCGGGATGCAGGTGCACTCCCCGAACGCACTGACCGCACACGTGAAGTGGCTCCTCCCACACGAGCACTCGGCCGTGCCCTGAACACCTGCACACACAAGAGAAGAGGAGGAGAAGAGGGTTAGAGATAAATCAGACAAGAGCAGGTTTAACAACTCGTAACTGGAATTCAAACTCAGACAAGAGCAGGTTTAACAACTTGTAACTGGAATTTAAACTAGCAAATATTGACTCTGCACAGTTTCACTTCTGAGGACAAATCGGACCCTTAAAAAACTTTATATAACCCACGAGAGGAAAGAAAGAAATACGCCACATTTAAACCATTTTACCCACGTGATTCTTGACTTGTTTTGATATAATATACTCAGCCTTGTTTAACTTCTCCCTGCTGACCCCTGTGTTTGTGTTTCATAAAACTACAGCCAATCTGTTTAATGCACTTCGATGTGATTATGAATTTGATTTACGCCGCAGCTGTTAACTCCACCCGGCTGCGACTCGAGGCAGATCACAGCCACCCGGGGTTTCTGCTCACGTCTCAAATTTACTCCGGTGATTTAAATATAGGAAGTCAGGAACTCCGTGAAATGAAATCAAACAACCATCTTAAACTGAACTCATCTTTTACAAAGATCGACACATGGACTTGAATCACTCCTTATGATCTACTTTGTGCAAACACATTTTTCACAAATGGTTTTGACAGAAATGGTTTGACAAATTTATTTTGGTCGCGTTGTAATAGTGAGAAGATTCCAGTGCTGCTCACTGCTTCTGGTCCAAACAATGCAAAGTTAGTAAAAATGTGAAAATGGAACCAGTTCTTAGTATCAGTACTTTGGGATTCAACAACCAAAAAAAACGACTCTTGGCCAGAAAAACTGGCCAAAACTCTGGCACCAACACTTTGCTAAGTTTTATTTCTATCTTTATCTTATACTTTCAGACATTTATAAATCTGTTTTCAATTGTTTACTTTTGGTTGCTTTCAACTTTCATTTTTAACTTGTAGTCCCCGACAGCTTTGTTTTAACAGGTGTTGTTTAAATAAAGTTTGTTATGATCATCATGTTATTATTAATGATAAATCAGGTGATGATTGAAGTTTAGTCAGAAAAACAAGCCCTTTGATATGGCCTGTGTGAACATGTAGACAAACACAATATCCCGAAATACACACAAAGCCACACACTAACACACACAGACACACACTCGATCTGCACGGGTTTCCCACCACAGCAGAGAAGAACCCGGCGTCACCGCACCTTCAAACACATGACGGCAAAATCACGTTCAGGAGAGGAAATAAATAAAGGTTTTCTCATTTTGCTCTCACTTTGAAGCGTATTAATGACCATCTGTGTGTGTGTGTCTGTAACTGTGTGTGTGTGTCTGTAACTGTGTGTGTGTGTCTGTAACTGTGTGTGTGTGTGTGTGTGTGTGTGTGTGTGTGTGTGTGATTGCTGAAACTGGCCTGCCGCAACAAACTTAGAGTTTCTTGGAATACGCATGTGTGTATTTGTGCATGGGTGTGAGTAGGCATATGTGTGTGTGTGTGTGTGTGTTTGCGTGTGTGTGTGTGTGTGTGTGTGTGTCTGTGTGGTTCCTGGCTTCCTCACAAAGGCATCAGTCAACCCAGGAGGGCCTGGCAGAGAGCACTCAGTAACCTTCAGATCCCTCCCACAGCACTAAATTAATGGCCTCTTTCTTTTCATTTCCCTCTCTCCCTCTCTTTCTCCTCATTCTTCTCTTTCCACCATCCCCTTTTCACACTCCCCCCCCCCCCTCAGCTTCTTTTCTCCTCTTCCCCACTTCTTCCCCTCTCCCCTTGTTTCCACAAGCTCTCCACTGATGGGAGGGGGGTAACGGAGGATGGTGTCATCCAAGTCTTCCTGTCTTTAAAGATGTCTTTCTAATTTCCTTGCTCAGTGTGTAGTTCCCCGAGGTCCCCGGACCCCTGGGACCCCTTGAGTCCCTCGGACAGACACACGGGACAAAAACAGACCTGAGAATCCCCAACTAAAACTAAATCATGATACAAGAGATATGAACGTATCGTCCGACTGCACCAAACGGCACCTTGAGCACAACACATGCATGTTATTCCTTCATGTGTGTGGGTTTGCACGAGTTCTGAATTAGAGTGCGCGAGCTGGAGCAGAAGTCATGTCAACACGAGGCCACATCACAGGCCGTGCACATGTCGAACACACTGGAACCATTTGCTCCAACCAGAGCCGAAAAAACTTTACAGAGTTTAGTGGGAAACCATCGTACACACATGCAGCAGGACTGGGAATATGTTGAGCTCATGTGACATTTTATGTCTGCAAATGATTTGTCAACAGGCAGATATTTTTGGTGTAATGGTGTTTCTGGGTTTGCAAAAAAGAAAAGGACTCTTAATTCAAGTTCTATGTATTTAGTCGAATTTGTAAGTAATTATTTATGATAAAGTATTTTGGTAAACTTTGGTATTTAGTAAATATGAAGCCTCAATATGTCAACATATTTATTCTTTACATCCTAATATCATCTTGGAATCTGTCCACAAAAATCCATTTTGGCTGGGCTCTACTCTGATGGATCCACAGGAAGGATATTTAAGACATTTCATTAATATATGGATTTTATTATAGTACTTCTTGTTTCCTTGTAAAACAGTTTGTTTGTTTATTTTTTCATTTTATGATGTTTCTTCTTTCTCACCATAATTTTCTTCCTCTCATCTTACCGGTCTTTATTGTACTTGTCCTGGTCTTTTAGTGTTTCTTGAAGCTTTATGTGTAACATGTGTAAAAGCCTATTGAAAATGATGAATTTAAACAACATGCATAATGTGAACTGGTGTGAATACTTCCCCACATGGGCAGGCACAGACCTGCAAAGTCTCTCTGTCTGATCTGGAAGATTAAATGCTGCTTTTTGTTTTTACGAGCCAACACTAAGTGCCAAGAAAACAATGCAAACATCACTTCATGGTCTCGTAACCTTTTTACAACAATAATCACTTCTTCAAGACTCGGATCAAAGAAGCAAACGGAACCCTGACGTCAACTGATGAAACCGATAAAGTCGAGTGAAAGATCAACACGCAGATGAATGGTTTATGAATGTGAGACCGAACCGCCTGACTAATACCTCCTTAATACTGAGATCATAAACTGAAGAAGTGAACAGATGACTACGGCAGGTCAGTAGATTGTTATGCAAGGCAGCTGACAACCACACCTGTAAACCATGCAGCGGCAGCGGCAGCCATGGCAGACCAATGCTTTCAGGAGCACCAGCATGACCTGCCTCTGATGCATCACACAGATAACAGGTCACATGCTGGGCCGGAGCTGCAGAGACGATGGATCTGAGTGGTGCAGGTTCAGCAGCATGTGTAAGTGGAGCAGGTACAGAAGAGTCACGTCAGCTGATCCTGCTCAAGATCATTTAAGTTCCACGAAAGTTAAAGTAGTTACAAACAGGAACACAAGCATCAGCGTTATGAGGCTTCTTCTAAAAGACTTTCACAATAAAAGGCATTCCAGAAAAGAAGCTGAAATGTTTGAGTGGTTGTGTTGCGACAGTTGTCGGATACTAACTGCAATTAGGGCCGACATAGAATGTTTAGTTTAACATAATGAAGGAAAACATTGGCAACAAGTTGTTAAAACAAATAATACTTTGATGCGTGTCCCTTTGTTTGTTTGTTGGTTGTGTTGTTTGTTTGTTTGATTGTAGATTTCCATGAAACTCAGTCATGGTGACAGTACCCAATACATTTTGGTATGGAACCGGACATCCAGGATTTTGTAGGATTTTCACCTGTTTCCCAGGGAATCATTCATATGTCTTTGTGCAGATTGATTCAAATCCTTAACAGATGTCAGTCGGTTTGATTTTTAGAAGAAATATGCAAAAACCATTATATTTTGATGCAGATCCAGACAAAGAACTGTCCATTCAGGATTTATTCATGACTTTCTTTAACATGGTGCGACAGGGCGATATCCTTCTTGGAGCTACACGTTATCTCCGACCACCATCCTGGTCTGTTTGTTAAAATGCATCAAACCCCACAAATATGCTGATTGATCAACTGGTAAAGGAAGGAAGCTGCTCGGACGATCCAACCACAGGCAGTGCAGGCTGACGTGTTGAACCTGCACACGCACAACACAGCTCGGCCTTCACCTGCTGCCGCTGCCAGAGGCCGAGGAGCTGCCAGTCAGACAGGAGCCTCCAGCAGAGGGAAAGAAAACACAGACCACCAAAGTTCTGTCACTCCTGGTTACCACAGACTGACACTGTCCAAACAGAACTGGTGTGGATCAAGACAGGTGGTCCCCCCCCCTGAAGGTAAACACAGAGGATCCCACAGACCCACCACCACCACACCACGCCCTGCAGACCTGACCTGACCCGCCTACAGCAGCCGAACCGACCCGAGCCGGAAGTGACCACCGCATCTCAGATCTGACCAGGTGGCATTCGAACCCTCATTTAACACCCGTTGACAATGTGCTGCTGTTAAATGGTGACATGACGAGTGTGAAGAAGTGGGTGAGGGAGAGAGCGGTGGGGGCCAAAGCACACAATCTCAACCCGGCCCGGCGAGCGGGTGGGCCACACGCTTTGAATGATGTCAAAAGGCTGCCGGCTAATTAGGCCTGGACCTCCCCGGAGACTACCTGGAGGGTCGGAGCTGCGTCTTTCTTCCAGTTCGGCTATAAAAAAAAGTGATAAGCGGGAAATCGCGATGGGGGAAACATTTAACCACCTGACAATGCGGTGAGAGAGACAGGAATGAGTCAAACCTTTTGTCCGCCCCCTGTCTTCCTGTCGAGCTGTTAAAGTGTCACTTCAGAGAGACAGCTGCGTCTCAGCGTGTCAGGAGCTGCTCGGCCCGAACAGTCACACAACCAGACGCACAGCAAGCGCTGCACAACAAGAATGGACTCAACTGGTTTCCCGACTCGCTGTCACACAACTGCGTTCACCCTCCGTCGCCTCGCGCCGCGTGAGACAGCTGACGGGGACGGGACGCCTGACTGACCTCGTAAAGACAGGAAGGCTGTTCACCTGAAGTGACTGTCACTCGCCATTCACACCGGGAAGAGTGCAATGCAAAAGTGATTTGTCGTTTCTTAACGATGCTGTAACACTGAGTCTGACCCAAAAAAATGTGAGACAAACAAGATGGTTAGAGGACAAGGAAAGTGGCAGAATCTCGATATATTTTAGCTTTTGTAATATTTTTTATATACGTAATATTTTCTGATTCAATTTCAAGTCAAAACAAAGCTGTAAATTCAACAGAGCCTTTTCTGTTGAGCCTGTAACATTCAACTTGGTTCAGCACTCCAAGAGTTAAGGTCAGAAAACATAACTGCACTGCAAACAACTCTCTAAAACCTGCGCTCTTTACTGGGCCTGATTATTCAAACTACTCACTTTTTTTTTTAAAGTTAAAGCTGCTGCTGTTTCTTTAAACTCTTGTGTGAAAGTTTTTAAAAAGTTTGTGCATTATGAGGTGTGGAAATCTGCTATAAAGCGAAAACTGATGTGCGTTTCTTTCCCGCTCCGAAGCAGCTGCAGCCGGTTACGATGTGAAAGCACCTTCACACATTAGCCTCTTTACACGTCAGGCCGACACGTCGTGCTCCTGCTCACGTCATGTGCATCCAATTTTCACTCTGCTTTTAGCTCAGGCACTTTGTCGGCTAAATGCTCGAGATGTGTTTTTCCTCCTCGGACGAGTCACTCCAGTCTCAGGCTGTGTGAAAGTGAAGCCGGTGGAAAGTGAAGCGGCACAGCTGCTTCTGCTGGAAATTAGCTTGATGAGAGCGGCGGCGAGACCGAACCACACAGTAAATGTTCCGTAAACACCAAAACAATGAGCTTAAAGAGGCTGAAACTCTCCACACAGAGTCAGAGACGATTCCAAACAGGTTCCTCATCTTGAACCCTTTGCATAATCGTCATTGTTGCATTGAGATATCGACCGGTGGAGGTTGAAGGACCGTTTCCCAGGCTCCTCCTCCGTCCTTCTACCCACATTTTCCTCCTCATGAGAAATGGAAGCTCTGAAAGCTGCTGCAACACTCTAAGAACACGCTGACTGAATTCCCTGTGGTTGTGCCGGCTCTGGGTTAAGCTGACTTGGCTTCAAGATGCCAAACAGCTCATCCTCCCTGCCAATCCCCCCCCGCCCCTCCCTCCATCGGCTCATCTCCACCTACTAATTTGCCCACCATAGGTCAGGCAGCTCTGATGCGGCGAGCTGGTAACCACAGCAGCACATGTTGAGCCCTGCTGGGAAAAAAAGAAGATGCAAGTGTGTGTGTGTGTGTGTGTGTTTGGGAGGGGGGGGGGGGCATGACACACACATGCGCCACCTCTCAATCAAGAGGGGAATTCTCAAAAACGCTTAAAATATCTGTTTTGTGCGACCGAGAATGTAAACAACGTGCCAGGCAAGTTCAGATGTTGGTGCCAAATCTTCAGAGGACCGCGAAAAAAATCTTCCCGGACAGGCCCGTCAACACAAGCTCATCCTCCCGGTCTGCCAAGTCACACACAATACACAATACTCACACACACACACACACACACACACACACACACACAGGACGGTCTGAAATGTGCAGCAGTTGGTCAGCAGCAGGGTTCTTTTCACGCCTGCTCATCTCAGACTTTCATTAAAACTCATCTCTTATCACAGTCTAGCCCTCACTCACCTTCTTATAACATTACCCAGTAGGGTGTGTGTGTTTGCGTGTGTGTGTGTGTGTGTCTATCATGTGTGTGTTTGAATATGTGTTTATGCCAGTGTGTGTTGTTGACCTGCCTGTAATACTTGATCTTGTTGACGATGTTCTAACATGACCAGGGGCGTCATTACAGCACTGCATGTTCCTCATGCTCCGTACTTCATGCAAGACACACACACAGATCCACCCACACCCACACCCACACACACACACACACACACACACACACACACACTCAGCCAAGTCCTTGCCTATTAACTAAGTGCTACCCAGAAGCATGTGGGAGGATACTGTCCTTTATTCACTTGAAATAAGCGAAAACATCATAATTACACGCTCAGTGATATATGGTCCTGCTGCTGAGGCTACAAAATAAAAAGCCTCTGAGATCAAACGAGGGCGGGAAATGACAGGATAGTGCTGCTATGGAGCTGTATACAGTTCACACACACACACAGACACACACACACACACACCCACACATATACAGTGTCATCATCCATGGCCGGCCAGCAGTCTCTCTGAAGTCAGTTCAAAGATAACACGGCCTTGGCCAGGGATGAGTGGACGGCTGCTGGACAGGCATGTGGGCTGGCACCGGGCGGGGGGGGCAGGGGTGAGCGGGTGTGTTGGGGTTCGAGACTTAAATTAAAAATAAAGGAATATCTGCTCTGTGAAGTGTTGTTTCAATCAAAATATCAGTGTGAAAAAAATCTGCCATCGTATTAAAATAATCCGACATAATCCTCGTTAATCTCGTTGAATCAGGACAAAGTGTCAAAATCTCAAAATGAGGTAAAATTAAGATGCAGCCAGTGAAGCGAAAACCTCCATCAACACTTAATAATCCCCCACAATGCAAAGCTGCTGCCTGAATAAAATGTGCTCACTTGTTTAAATATATATTTCCTTGTAACATCGTGCAGTGAAAGCAGCGATACACAACTTTGTAAGGATTTTATCAGTTTAGGTGATGCATTTATAATATTCTTTACATTGTTTGTGTTACTGTATGATTGTTTATTGCTTTATACTATGTGCTATGTCAGATTGAAGCTGATTTAAGGCGTGAATTTGAGAAAATGTCCAGGAATTTGGGGCATTTTTCCTGTGTTTGCCTTTCACATTTGAAGATGACAGGAGATTTTCACGTTTTCTAGTAATATATAGATATTTGTATTCTTCCAGTATTCGGTCCATGGCGTGTTAGACATCTCACCACTCACTGTAAAGATTTCCAGGGGTTTGACAGGAAAAGTTCCAGAAAACTAGGAGATCAACCGACTCCTACTGCAGCATTATTCGTTATAAATTAACAATAAAAGCTAAAAAGCTATAATTACTCTCACAACTCACAACAGCTTAAGTGTGAATCACTTAATCCAGCCCAATTAAATCCAACCTGATGGTGGCTCATTGGAACAAATTTGTAGAATAATGAAATTGGATTAGGAGAAGAAACATTTTCTTTCTTTTTGGTATAATTTTTTTAATGTTTTTAAGACTTTAAAGCAGATGAAGTCAGGGGTGGTGTGTTGTGTTGTGTGGTCTCAGGCCACGAAGGGGTTAAGGAGGGAGAGGGGTGAGTGCGTCCTGCTCAGTTTCACTTTCCACTGCTGTCAGCCTTCTGTGATGACTCCGGTCTCCACACACTGTACTTATGTGGCTTTGGGACTGGATGTGTGTGTCAGTGTACAGTATGTGAATGAGTGAAGGGCTCTGCACTCTGATCAAAGAGAATCCATCCCCGACCACTTCCATTCGCTCTGTTCTGAGAATTGGACACACGTTTTGTAGGATTCAATGAGCTAATGGGGGGAAACTGGATGAGCGTTTTTTCCAGGAAAAGGACACGCGTGTAGAACGGGACTCAGACACAGAGGATGTGGAACGCTGTTTGATGCAGTGGTAACGGATGGACGCCGTGTACGCCGGGGGGGGATTGGTAGAGTGAGAGCGAGGCAGATGAAGGGATGGTAAATTGGATGACTCCTGTGCTGTTGTTATGAAGTGTGGGTGAGAAAGTAAAGTACATGGAGGCAGAAAAGCACTTTTTTTGGACACGGAAAAATTCACACGTACATGTTTACGGACGCAGGTAAAACCACTGAAAACTCAGACTGACTCCTTTCACATTTTCCTGATTAAACTGATCTGCTGCAACTTGTCAGTGGTTAAAGTTCTAAACTTCAGCCTGTTAAAGTTAATAGATATTAAAGATATGGTTTGGATATTACATAGGGAGGGCCGGGACCCCAAAACTCCACTTCTCAATCACTAAGGTGCAAACTATGGTTCTAAATCCTGTCATTAGTCTGTATCCCTTATATTTTTGCCTTATTCTTGTACATTGGGAGGACATGTCATCATGTCGTCCATCTTTGTATACAGTCATTGGTTAGCATAGCCAAACCATGCTGTAGCTAGCAGATTGCCCAAAAGGCCAGGCAGCACGGAAAAGCATGAAAGACGGTTGCACACTTTCACACAGCAGACAAGAAGCCAGATGTGAGTGGGGTTTTCTGGAGTGTGAACGAGGCGAGAGGGGTGAGGAGGGCAAATAGAGCGAGCAAGTGAAAGTCGGGTCCTATTTGTTCACCGGCAGTTTGACGGTCACACCACCGACATGCTGAAGATGCTGCTGAGAAACAGAGAAAGTTCTGACGTGATGTGGGAATCGAACCTCAAATATATCCTCAGACTAAACAAAATGTCAGAACGTGTCCATGGCAGATTATTAAATAACCTATCAATACGTCAGTCCAGGTTATAAACATAACACACTATTAGGAGTTTGTTTAGGCGAGACTCCTGAACGGCTGTAAAAACCTCAACATCGACTCTTTTCCATCTAGAGTCCGAAGATCGTCACTGCAGATTTACTGAGACTTTCAGGGCACGTACCGGCTTTATTAAGAAAAAGATTGTTCCAGTGTGTGTGTGTGTGTGTGTGTGTGTGTGTGTGTGTGTGTGTGTGTGTGTGTGTGTGTGTGTGTGTGTGTGTGTGTGTGTGTGTGTGTGTGTGTGTGTGTGTGTGTGTGTGTGTGTGGGACCTGGCAGTGTGTACACAGCAGATCTCTGAGCTCTGCCTCTGGCTGTGAACACTAGACTTGCTGGGTAATGTGCTGAGTGAGCACTTGGTGTCCAAGCTCACTCTAATCCACAGATTGTCTCTTTGGCCATCTGACCTCCCCCAGCCACCACCTCCCCTCACACACACACACACACACACACACACACACACACACACACACACACACACACACACACACACACACACACACACACACACACACACACACATACCCACATACCCACTCACTCACCACCACCCCCGACCGGGGCCTCTACCAGGGGCACATGGGTCAGAGCTGCAGCTGAAGCCCAGAGCTCAGTGGGAATAGTTGATTTTCCAGACAGACAGGGTTGAATATTCAACTGGATAATAATTCTGGAGACTATCACTTCTCACAGATCCATTTTACAATCCATACTTGTTCTCAATGAATCTGTGGTTTTATAGAGGACGTTCCCAGAAAATGTTGAGTTAATTTATCATGGAATCAATTGAGAAAAATGTGTTGGCAAGTTATTCGGATGAATTCTTTAAAATGTGTGGTTTCTAATCCCCAGTACGGCTTTGTTCCATCAGCTCCTGATCAGGTTCAATTATTCAAGGTTTTTCTGTTGATCCGAGAGCCGGGGCAGTCCATTGATTTGCTTTCAAGGACGAGCATCCACTGGGATCGCTCTAAATAAAATGTGTTTTCAGCCTTTTGTAGTTTTATAAATTGAACAGAATATGGTTAAAGCCAGTTGATAGAACAAGTAGTTTGAAGACAACACCTTGTAAAAAGCAGTCTGATGAAAGCATTCCTAAATTAGGTTTCTATGTATAAGAATAAAGGCACATGTCATGAACAATTATCTATTTAGCTGCTATGAGCCTATAGTAATCTTCAAGAAAGAAGCCAAATAAAATCAGGCTATTGAAACAGAATCTGGACATTAGCATCTGGCCCTCACACGAACATTACAACTCCTGAACTGGGCTTCAGAAAGAGACGTAACAGAATCCTAATCTACGCTTTGGGATCCGAAGAAATGTCCAACAAACCTAAACTTGGAGCCCTCCCTCAAAACTATTGTTCTGTGGAGGCAAATCAAATCCATGTTTCTGGGTTGTAAAAAAGCCAGGGGACCTCACTCTGCTCAAATTAAATTAGCTGAACCAACATGAATGTTAACGTTGCTGTGCTTGAACCAGTGTCCAGGTAGAATAAAAACACAGGGAGAGTGAACCGGCCGCCCGATGAAGTTTGAAAACTCATCGCGTGGAATAATTTTACTATTTCCAGCGGGACCTTTACACAGCACACATGGACCGCTGATGTAGTTTTCAATTTGTGCTGCGTGTGTGTGTGTGACTAGTGTCTGGATCAAATCCAGTCCACTGGAGTCAACATGAGCCGCCTGTCTGCACCAAAACTTCCAGCCTGCAACAGAACCACTTGAGATCTGCAGCTCTCAGCGGGATTGATTGATCACCTGCTCAGGAGCTGCCGGCTGTCAGACTCACATCCACTTGATTTCCTCTCCAACAGCAGGATGAAGCTCATCTTTAAGAGTTTAAGAAGCTGCCATTAGAACACGTCCAAGTCGGTTTGGGCCGCAGGATTTTGGTGAGAATGACGATTCAAAGTAGATTGCGATGCTGAAAAGTATTTGGCAATCATTCCTACAATGCCTTTATCAAACCCTTATGTAAAAGAGATGTCATTGAGGCTTGTTACTTTAGCGATAAACCATAAATGGATTATTATAAACAACTGCACATGAAAAGAAAACTATATATTTATATAAAAATTAAGTTTCCTGGTTAAAAGTTCACAGAACGTTTTCAAAAGCCAAAGAAACAACCATGGAGCCAATCACAGCTGACATTGGGCGAGAGGAGGGGTAGATCAGGTTGTCACAAGGTCAACCAATCACACCTAAGGTCAATTAAAAGTCTCCAATCAACCAAACCCCAATGCCTTGCATGTCTTTAGAATGTGGGAGGAAAGCCGGAGTACCAGGACACCTTCTCCACCACTACGCTGCCGCAGATTTAATTAA
Source organism: Limanda limanda (assembly GCF_963576545.1). Taxonomy (NCBI): domain Eukaryota; kingdom Metazoa; phylum Chordata; class Actinopteri; order Pleuronectiformes; family Pleuronectidae; genus Limanda; species Limanda limanda. The sequence goes on along the minus strand of NC_083638.1, from coordinate 7,649,287 downwards.
AGTTGCATTGTAATAGTATCTTCACTTAAAGTCTGCCATTGCATCTTAACACCAGAATCAAATCACATTTTCGACATCTGCTTGAGCTTTGTGATCCAGCATAAAACAACCAGGCCAGTGAAACTTGTGAATGTGAACCAGCAGCCTGGTCCAGAGCAGAGACCTCACGGCAGAGCAGAGATGCCAGATCCGTATTAGCAGCTCCATTTGGTCGATGTCTGTGAATGTGAACTCACAGTGAAGGGATAAGTGTAATAAGAGGAGATTATTCCATGCGGGCAGGCTGTAACTTACTTTATGGGCTTTGACTGGATGAGGAGAGCAGGCACTGAGGTCCAGCTCTGTAATATCCAGTTATTAACTGACACAGCATGAAGGGCTCCGCTCCGCAGCCCGAACCTCCTCCATGTTGGCACCAGACGCTCGATGATGTTAACATTTGGGATTTGGGGCAAAGAACCGGGCTTGTAAATTCTAAATCTGCGAGTGAGTATTTGCCAGTCCCAGTAAAATTGACCTCTCTGTTTTCTACATCAGTCCGACAGGCAGCCATTAAACAGAGCTGCTAACTATGGGGAGGGCTCAAACACACGCACACACACACGTAGAGACGCACTCATGCCTGTGCAAATGTGCACACGATGTCTGGCAGTAAGATTTTTAAGTTCTCCTAATTATCAGAAACATCAAAAACGTCTGATAATGTGGAAAGTCTGGATCTAATCTGAAACACAAGTGTAGAGCCAGACTGACAGCGGGTTGAGAAAGTGAATTCTGACAAATATCCAACGACATATCGACAATGTTAGAATGTACTGGGTTTGACACCAATTAATAAATAAATATATACTATAACAAAGAAATAAAGAGTGATTATCGTTTAATTTGTTGGTATTTTAATCAGGCAGTTTTGTTGCATACCAGACAAATACCCAACGCAGTGGGTCTCCAGCTCAACTCCCTTTACTCCATGTCCCTATCTAATAAAACCAAATGCCAAAACATATACGAATATATTTTTTTCTAAATTAACTTTTTGAAAGAAATTAAACATTTTTATTCTTTCCCTCAACGAGAATATATTCACATATTTACGTTATGAAACCTCAAAAGACACACACACACACACACACACACACACACACACACACACACACACACACACACACACACACACACACACACACACACACACACACACACACACACACACACACACACACACACACACACACACACACACACACACACACACACACACACACACACAGACACACACAGACACACACACAGACACACACACACACACACACACACACAGACACACACACCCCCAGGTCCCGGCAGGACAACAAAACCCCGGAGCATTCCAGAGGAGGTGGGAGTGGAGCGTCGGGGGGGTGCTGGGGGTAGAGAGATGTTAAATTGGTGACTTGGAAGGCCGAGCCGTTCCAGAAGCGAAGCGGACAACCTGTGGTTGGGGTTGAATTCTTTCCCTTTCTGGCTCCTTTTAGAAAAAGAGGAGAAAACGGCAAACACAGACCCCTCCATTCAGAGTAATTTATCCCTGTGGCAAGGCCTTCTGTACCGGCTGCAATAGCCCCCTTCCGGGGCTGCCCAGCAGGATGCCTGCGAGTGGCGTGTGAAACTCTCCTGTCTCCTTAAGCTCAAAAGGGAAGGATGAACAATGGCCCTCGCCAGGCGCTGGCTCCCAACAATCCCTCTCTCCTTCACTCGCTGCCTTACTTTCTGCATCTCTAAAAGCAACCACAAGCTATTCCTGCAAAAAAAACCTGCATTCCTTTATCTGCCCCGGTATCGTCCATCAGCGTTTCCTTCAACATGAACCCTCATCACATCGCTCGGCCTCGTTTCCAATCCATCTCACTTTGCCTTCCTTCTCATCTTCCTTCTTGGTGACATAAAGACAAACAGTCTGAATCAGGGCGAAGGGGAGCATGAAGCGCCCCCACATTTTCGGGGTTCTCAGGACCCCATCTGACCCCCCCCATTGCCCCGATCATCAAAACGTGGGTGACTCACCCTCCATCACCACGTCGCAGCCCAAACATCTTTCCATCTCTGAAAAGGCCCGGCTGGATCTTTCACTGCCTGAAGGGCCCGGGAGCAAACTCAAGAGAGCGAGTGAACAAAGCAATTATGGGTCTGATTAACAGCATATTTGTCACGAAACAAAATTACAACTGACTTTGATTTACCAGAGCACAGCGGTGAACAGGCGTGTGGACAGGGAGGCAGCTTTGTGCCAGTACCATGAAGTCCAGAGAGAGTTTTATCAAACCCTCATGTAAAAGAGATGTCATTGAGGCTTGTTACTTTTGCGATAAACCATAGATGGATTATAATAAACAACTGCACATGAAAATAAAACTATATATGTACATAACAATTAAGTTTCCTGGTTAAAAGTTCACAGAACGTTTTCAAAAGCCAAAGAAACAACCATGGAGACAATCACAGCCGACATTGGGCGAGAGGAGGGGGAGATCAGGTTGTCTGCTTGTCACAAGGTCAACCAATCACACCTAAGGTCAATTAAAAGTCTCCAATTAACCGAACCCCCAATATCCCAACACCTTTTCCACCAATATGCTGCCGCTGCTGCAGATTTAATTAAAGTTGCATTGTAATAGCATCTTCACTTAAAGTCTGCCATTGCATCTTAACACCAGAATCAAATCACATTTTTGATAACTACTTCAGCTTTGTGATCCAGCATAAAACAACCAGGCCAGTGAAACGTGTGAATGTGAACTAGCAGACTTTGATTTACCGGAGCAGGAGGCAGCTTCGTGCCATCACCATGAACTCCACAGCACGTCTTTCCCCGGGAAGTTGGGCGAGCGAGTCGGACTCGAGCGGATCTTGTGGCTCATCAGCTCTGAAGGCGACTGTCCACGTCAGTCGGATCAATCAATAACAACAAAAAAAATCCCTGTTCCTGCACTTCTCTGTGGGGGGGGGGGAAAAGACATGTGGACAGTTCCCCCCCCCTTAGAAGGAGCCTCAGCAACAATCCCCCCCCCCCCCCCCCCGCCCCCCCCAGCACTCAGCCATTCACCAGTGGCTCCTACAGAGCTATTGAGCATTCACCAGGCACCTCCACAACTCCGACAAGCGCAACAAAAAGCATTTTAAAGCAACACTCCCTGCAGTTCCCACACTATTTCACCTGTCAAATGCTTTTATAACAAAAAAAGAAAACAGTCGAGGAAGGCCAAACGCTCCTCGGGGGCGCCACGGCTCACCTCTTGCCAGCCTCGGCCTCACTAAAAGACGTCGTTGTTCCCCTTAAAGAAAGAATACGTTGTTAATCTTTCCCACCTACTATCAGGAGCGGGTGGGCGGAGCCTCGAGGGCCCAGACGGGAACTTTCACCTCGACGAGCATCACCTAACGCAGCGCAGGAAACCTGAGGAAAGCGTTTGCTCACCGAGCCAGACTCCCAGAGCGAGCGCATGAGTCATCGGGGGGGGGGGGGAATGATGCGCAGGAAATCAATAGAGACCAATTGTCTGTTTGAGGAAAGGAGACGACAGAAAAAGGCAAAGAGACGGGAGAGAGAGAGCCGGAGATCCGCTGTGCCGTCGGAAATTAGAAGCAAATGCAGAGTCAGAACCTTGTCGGGCTGATTGATCGTTTGAGTAAACGAGACAGATGTCAGGGTCTCGAATAGCTACGAGGAGGTCCGAGGAAGAGAGTAGGAGCAACTCCTCGGGTCAATCAGTCCATGAAGAACTCATTCTGAATTCAGAGGACCACACTGCACACTGCACACAGGGTAAAGATACAGCTCACTGCTATTTTTAAGAAAGAACTCGGAGGGAATTTCTTATTCATCTTCTTCCTTTGGCCATAACATTTCAGACCTTAGGTTTTATTCACACTGAACAGGAGAATAAAAACAATACTCCAATATTTAGGGGAACACTGATTTTGGATTTCAGCAGTAAGACCATATTCAAGATGGTTCAATGTTGAAACCCTGTCTCTTAGAAGTAATATTTCTGTTTAACTAAGATATGACAGCAATGTGGACGTGTATCACTGGCAGCATCAGATTTTGAAAATGTTTCTAACCATAACCACGTCTTTAGAAAGCACTGTTCTAATTATATGTGAATTTTGTACTGAATAAAAAACATTGGCTCATTTCACTGATACAACCTGCCAACACAACCTCATCCCTTTACCAGAAAAACATCATATTCTGGACACAGTTTCATTTCATACTAAATCATACTTGCTGTTGCGGTTTTGTTGTATAAAAACATAATTTCCAGCAGACAGCGTTGGATGCGATATAATTACTCATCAGCTGCTTGATTCATTCGTTCCTCCTTTGTACGTAAACTCTGAGAAAAGACGTCTCCAGATTTTACAGAACGTGTGATTACTGGTGTCTGACAACCAGGTGACACAAGGTGAAACCTCGTGTCTTATTTAACGACGGGCTTTTATCTCCGTTGTGTTTGGATTACAGATAACTGCTGTGTAAATCTGCAGCTCTGTAGCTCGTTTGAAGAGGGAAAGCATAACTCCCACTAAATACACTTTTTCCAATGTGCTGCAGTGTGTGTCTGTGTGTGTGTGTGTGTGTGTGTGTAGGATGGAGAGGTACACTTTCACTTAGGCTAATTATAGGCTGTCTCTAACTGGTTTTGTTGCTATGGTGCACGTAATCCATTATCTGCGAACTTGGGATGTCAAATTAAAAAAAACTGGCAGACTGCATTTTGCTGCGTGTGGACTTGGGAGTTCAGCTGGGAAAACGCAATATGTTAATGTGAAGACCAAACACACACACACACACGTACTGAAGAATGTGCAGAGGCGTTTAGGTTTGAGTTAATGTGGCCGTGAAACAAGGCAGTCGCTTGAATCTCGCTGCTGGAGTTCTCCACGCCACGGCGGCTCGGGATTCAAGTCAAACACGACAGGAAGCTTTTATTCCACACGTCTATTTAACGTCTACCGTTAAATAGACGGTGCAAATATTTGCTCCGTCAGTCTGCGGTGCGGTGAACACACCACAGCCCTCGGATCACGTGGAGCCGAAGGTGCAGTTATGTGTCCCCTCTGGCGGCGGAATAATCTGGCTCTCCGTGTTATGACAACTGTTAATGGATCGTCGACAGGCGCAGAGGAGGCGGAACGGCGCCGCTCATCAAAGTTTCATTTGTAGATGCTGCAATCATCGAATCGCAGCTTAATCCCGTTCGGAGAGTTAAGCTCCCGCACCTTGAGCATCAAGACAAGATAAAAACAATCAAACGCGTGTGTGCGTGTGTGTGTGTGTGTGTGTGTCTGTGTGTGTGTTTTGAGTCCCAAGTCAATCTGTGGTTTAATAGCTGCCTGGCGTGATGTGACTGGATCCCTGTTCAAGACCCTCATTAAAGAAAAAAATCAGGATGTAACTTAATAAATGTTAATTTGGCCCCTGGCATTTTGGAATATGAAGACATCAATCTTAACGCCGCCAACCTTCACCCCCCCCTGCCTGCGGCCACTTGTGACAGCAGCTTCAGCAGATCAAGCCATCACTTGAAAAGGCACAATAATGAAGGAGGAGAAAACAAAAAGCACGTGAAAAAGAAGGTGTTTCATATTTTAACCCATTAATTCCATCTGTAAGAATATCTAAGGTGACTGCTGAGATCTGAGAGCTTGATGATGAATAGAAAATATTCATTTGGGGAAGAGATACGAGATTATGTCAAGCTGCTCACGTTCCTTTATATTTTGCTATTATAACCAATACAAAAGAGTGAAGATGTAACCCAGGTTACAATGACCTTAAGTCACGCTTGCTTTAACTTTATTATGTCCTTCAAGGAAAAATGGACAATATGCATGTTATTGTACAGTTCGTGTTATTTCAGAGGTGTCACACGTTAACTTTAATATAAATAACTATGAATAAAAGTATAACACAAACGCATGAAAATATGAAAAACAATAATAAACAAAAATGCTAAGTTTCTGTATTTTTTCTTGTCATATCAGCAAAGATAAATGTTAAGACCAATATATCTGTAAAAGGCTAATATCTGATGGTTGTCATTGGCCAACCAATAAATAGTTAATTCTCTAGTTGCCTTAAATTTGGTTATTAGGAATATTGAACATTATATGCAAATAAATATCTTATAGTTTATAACTTATCAGTGCTCTCTAACAAAACTACTGTTCGTGTGCCAAAGACAGTTTCTGAATTGTCTCAAGTCTCTACAGTTTTGACATTAACAAAATGTTTGCATTTGACCAATGTCTCATGAGTTGGGCCCCAAATGACTCAACAACACAAATTGTGAAATATGAAAGTAAAAAACGTCCTGGCTGAGTTCAGACTTTTCCCTTGTTTCAAAACCAAATATTTCCCCATCAGCTGCAAAATCACTTTCCCCGTTTCCATACTGGAGGGAGGATGAAGGTCATTCTTCAGCTTATTACTGTTGACAATGCATCAACATGCTAAGTACGACATGTTCGACTCGCAGTCGGGGGATCTTTCATTCAGATAAATTTGCTGCGGGCTCGACCATCACAAACGGCGCCCGAGAGGCCGTCTGGCGTCGGACGAATGGAATGGCAGTACGATATTTTACTGTTAGCGCTGAATAAATCGCTCTCCTGACACACACACACACACCTCAATTATCTGTTCTGCTCGATCCTCTGCGCACCTCCATCATGCTGTCCAATCTTTATTTATGCCTCCGAGCCCTGACTTCCTTTTCTTATTTTCTCCACGTTCCTCTTCTCCTGCTCTGCCGTCGTCTCCTGAAGCCGAGTGACGGCTCTTCCCCCTCCCGCTGAGTGTGATGTTAAAAATCAATCCTGTTTGTTTCCAGCCAGCCTTGATTAAAAGAATGGACCCGTCTGGGCCGCTGTGACACACACACACACACACACACACACACACAAGAGGAGCTGCAGCCGGAGGTGGGATCTGAGCCCCGGGCCTGCTCGGGCCTGCCTGGCGGCTCGGATGCCCGCAGGCTGCTGGTCGACAACCGAGAGATCACACACCGAGCCAAACACACACAATGCTCCCTTGTTGCCATCAGTCAGGTGAACAGGGCACGAGATTTGATAAATAAAAGTGTAGTAACTCTGTTCCTGTTGGATGATTCAGTGTTTGTGGAACAAAATAATTACATAGAGTAGGTTGCGAAATATTGTTTCTACACTATTTTTTTTCCTTGACATTTATTGTTGCACGTTGGGAAACAGTTCAGAAGTCAGTTTCCAGATATTAAGAAATTATTAGAGGAAAAGTTTTGGGCGGACTGTCAACACACAGAGGTTAAAAATGTGGAGCATCAGGAATAAATCAACACGGAATTTATTAACTCTATAGGTCAACTTTTTGTTTGCATAATAACGACTGCCGATGTCTTTTTTGACCTCAGAATTCAACACCCAACAAAAATATGATCTTCATCAGTTATCAAATCAAAACAACCATAGAATACTCATAAATAATGGTGATGAGGAGCATGGGGCACGATTCTGCAGAACAGGCACTATATAAACTAGACAGTGAGACTTTATTTCACTTTTACCAGGATGATGGAAACTGGATTTGATGAGGAGACTCAAGATCAGAATGAAAACAATATCAAACCAGCAAAGTTGAAACCATGTGTTTCCATTCTGTCTCATACTTGTTTCTTTTAGGGGGTTTTACAGATTTTCACAGCTAAAGGGAAATATTTATTTGTCCTCGCAGAAAAACCTTTGTGAATCAATCAAGTCGGTGTCACTGGGTGAAGAAATTACTAATGACAGAGATCTGTAATGAATTGTAAAGGCCAGACAGTGTGTTCAATATGAAATACAGCAGGGAACCCGAGCCTCGTTCACGCAGAGGAATCAAAGTTTGCACAGATAATTTACTATCCTCAGTTTTCTCTAAACTTTCCTCTCCTCCCTCCGCCGACCCGCTGCCACTCGTTTTCCAGTCGTTCTTTCACCTCGTTCTGCGGCGCCTGAAGATCTTTACCTTCACACGCCACAAGACGCAACCCACTTCAGAGATAAAGCGAAAGGTAAAAAAACGAGAGGGTGAGTGCAGAACGAGTGACAAACCACCTTGCTTTGTGAAGGAGGAGAGTGGAGGAGGAACTCTGGCAGCCGCGGAGAAACACAACGCTGCTGCTGATGAAAGATTCTCTTCACTTTGATTATAGACCAATCAGAGCGGAGCTGCGCCGTCGTACTTTTCTTGTTCTCCATCTGTTCTACCAACCCCCCCGACCTCCACATCCCACAGCCGGCTTTTTTTTCTCCACAGATTTTTGTAGAGTAGAAGGAGTGAATGAAGTGAATGATGGATGGCGGCCGGGGGGGGTTGGGGGGGTGCAGGCTTGTGTGAGATGCAAAAGAAAGCGTTTCATGATTTCGAAGATGAGCCGGCAGATCAGATGTGTGGTGAAAGCAGCCATCATGCATTCACTGTGGAAGCATCTGGGGGAGCGGAACAGGGGAGGAGGAGGATGGCGGCGATGAAAAGGTGGAGAGGAGGAGAGGAGGACGGGGACGTAAACAAACGTTCTTTCTTTCTTTCTCTCAAAGCCGACGTCGGTTCCTCTCTGACGAGATATTTTCGGTGGAGGCGGCTTCCAGGATGCCAGCTTCAACACTACTCTCTCTTTTTTTTTTGATTTCCTGGCATCTCAATCACTTTCTTCTCTTCCCCGGTGACAGAAGAAACATCTGCGCCTCTACACTGTGTTGGAAACTCTTAATGAACAACCCGCTGATCCTCATCAGACCTGCAGGCGGACGAGCTGGAACTCCTCAACTCTCCGCTCCTCCTCCTCCTCCTCCTCCCGGCCGTCGCCGTCAACAACCTGACGACTAACAGAGCTGCTTTTGTGTAAAAAAAAAAAAAAAATGAGACAATTACTGACCTCCAGACAGGCCGGGGGGGGGAATAAAACCTGTAATGATTAAAGGACCATTTAGTAAATCATTGGCTGCTTTGCATAGCAGAGCCCTCTGAAGTCGCCTGAAAGACTGAAAGCGGAGTAACTGAAGAGGGGGAGAGTAGGAGTGGGGGTGGAGGAGGCTATTTTTCTTTTTTTTTTAAGTTCAGCAGCCAGTGAAATTAGATGTGCTTGAGACTCATTAAGAGGAGTGGGGCAGAATTAAGTTAACCTCCCCCTCTCCTGCCCAAAAACACACACACACACACACACACACACACACACAAACGCACACTTGAGGAGTGATCAGCTGTGGCCCTCCAGGACCCGATGAAGAAAACACCAAGCCCAACACACAGCTCTCCTCTCATTAGCCGAACAAATCTGTCGCGATGGTTGTCCTCGTTAAACGAGCGACAGCCGGCCGTGTGATGCGCCGCACATTCTGGCTTTGAGATGAGGATTCAGATGCACTCTCTCCCTCCTTCATTTCATTTGCTTTGCCTGACATCATGCTCCTGCTCTTCTGATCCGATTAGGATGTTTGGAGGTGCCCGGCGTCACCGCAATGAGATTTGGATTAGTAGCAGCTGAGGATTTCAAGTTGGAAGATATACATCGGCTGCGAGCATGAAGTAAAGGGAGTATACAAGGCTGGTGTTGTGTGTGTGTGTGCCAGGTAACCGGTTAACAAACACTCAAAACAGAATGGGATCATGGGATTTTGAGTCACATCTCAGCAACAGAGTCCAAAAGGGCCCAGCAAATTAGTGGAGACAAGATCTGGTCTGTTTACAACCGTGTAAACCTGAGGTTCTACCCACGTTTTAAAGAAAATGAAGTGAAACAGCCGCCCTGGATGAGTCACCACATCAAAGCAATAAACAACTAACTGATAAGAGGGATATGAACACAACACAAATAGGACTACAGATGTTTCTTTGAACAGAAAGCCAGGGGGCCTCAGGTTTGGAAGAATGGTCTGACATGCATTTAACATCTCTGGGTTCAAATCCCACCAGAGATATTCTAATAGAAAGGAAATGCAAAACAAAAAGAATCCAGCGTTAGACTAACCAAGCTGAAACTCACACAAACACAAACACACACAAACACAAACACACACACAAACACACACAGAGCGCTCAGGTGTTTGAAAGATATCCCAGTGTAACATGCTGCCGATACCAACCCCGTGGATTAAGTAAATGAAGCTGAGGCTCTTTGTCCGTCTGCACACTTCGCCGACGAGCTGGGAGCAATTAGCCACTTACTGCACTTGTGGTTGGACACACACACACACACACACACACACACAAACACACACTGACCAAGAAACACATGTTCTCCCTCTCATATCACGTATTCACACACGCAAACTCCCGACGCACACACACACACACCTCGTGTCTATCCCATTACAGGAGCCCCCGGGCCCAGCCTGCAGCCTGAAAAGCCCAATTTGTTTATTCCTGTGGGGATTATGGGGTGGGGTGGGGGGGGAGAGGTGGGGTGAAATGCATCTAACAGAGCGCAGGGGCCCCCCTCTCTCTCTCAAAGCTCTTTAATTGCTGCTCCTCCTCACCCCACCAACACCCTGCAGCACCACCTCCTCCTCTTCCTCCCGGAACTCGGCCACAATGAACTTGAGCTAGAGTTAACCACACAGCCACTCACTGGGAGAGTGTGTGTCCACGTCTCTGTGTGTGTGTGTGTGTGTGTGTGTGTGTGTGTGTGTGGAAATAGAGAGGAAGGAAGAAAGAGATCACTAACCAAACTCCCATCCCCCATATCCCCCCCGTCAGGGCATTCCGACCTCACAGGAGGGCGACATGGAGCAGTGAAGAGGAACCAAACCAACAACATCCCACTCTCATCCCACCCGCATCACCACAACACCTGCAGACTCACCTGAACTCAGGCTGTATCCTCACTACTACGTTTTAGTTTCAAAACACATCACTTCTTTCTCATTTCACACCGGCCGTCCACAATTTTTGAGAATCTAAATTTGGGACTTCATGAAATGATATTGACCTGTTTGGGTTTAAATCTCGAGGACTGCGTTTTAATTTAGACGAACAGGAACAGTCTCCCACTTGTTTCCAACTTGGTTAAAGGTCACAAATCAACAGCGGTGAATTCAAAGTGTTGAATTGAGTTAAAAGGAACGAACACAGACGACATCTTACTTTTCTACGTAGCAGTTCTTTAAGAAAAAGTAATTCCTCTTCTTCAACATCTCAGGTGTGCTGATACGGACAGAGATTACTCCTGAAGTGGAGGTAAAACATTCTTCTGGATGGAGGTTGTTTTTAGTGGATGCAGCTTAAGAGTAAGAAGATAAACTGTTGTGCTGTTTTCAAACCAACGTTTACGCCGCATCCACAAGATGAGGCTTCTTCGTTCATTGCATGAGACCAGTACACACGCACAGCAGGGATCACAAAGTTGTGTACAAACGCAATAGAACCTTGTTAAACTACTGCTGCAACGCAATTCATCATCAGTCACTGAGACATCATCCATACATGCAATGCAAACTCATAACATTTTGTAAATACAAATATGTCTGTATGTGTGGGTAAGACCTCAAACCATGCAGCACTACAGTGTATTACATTTAGAAGGTATAACACTTCTTGGCTAAAAGATGATCTCTCTGCAATAAGCTGAATATTTGGCTGAACATTTTCTTGGCCAATTTAATTAAACAGAATGATTGCTTTGAATCTTTGTGTATTCACGCTGCAGATATAGCTCAAGTATAGAGCTTCATCCGCTGATATCCTGAACCTTCACTGAAGAAAACAGCTCATAATGAACAAACCGTTTAGATATACAGTCGCCTTTAAAAGGTTTTATAATTCAGTATTTATAATTTTCACCAATGTAACACACAGTGGGACAAGCACAACCTTCACCAACCACTTAACAAGTCGACTATCACCTGTTAATGTGGTGACAGAGAATAAGTTCCAACTTTTGGTCGCAAGTCAAAGAAAAACACGGAATAATAGAGTTGGATGACGATCATGAGCTCGGTTACATATTCCATTTCACTAGTCGATCCCCATAACTTGTACCAGGGATTTTCCCACAATCCCCTGGGGCTCCGAGCCGGCGTCCCAGTGCCCATGGCTCCATGGTTCTGAAACAAAAGCCCCCGGGCAGCCTGGACCTCAGGTCTACACATGTTAAAGACATTGGAGGAATTCTTTCCTCCGTTCTGTATTTCACTCCTTCTCCCTCTTTCTTTCTTTCTCTAACACCCCCCAACCCTCTCCCATCACACACCACCAACCTCCTCTCACTTCATAAGAGGGTCGCAAAGAGAGGAGGAAGAGAAACAGCCAGTGAGGGCAGTGAGGAAGAGGGGCTCAGTGATTGACTAGAGGCAGAGAGGAAAAATGGTGAAGTCTCACATGAAACACAGAAGCAGCTAGAGATGACTCTATTCACACTCATTAAAGAGCACTTTCCAAAGGCTTCCTCTGCACACACACACACACACACACACACACACACACACACACACACACACACACACACACACACACACACACACACACACACACACACACACACACACACACACACACACACACACACACACACACACACACACACACACACACACACACACACACACACACACACACATCCGACTCCTCTGTTCAAAAAGGAACTCTGTCAGGGTGAAAGAAGTTTTCCTCTATAAAAGACTCACAGAACCAAACATCTCTTTGAGTCCCACCAAAGAACAGGCAGAATTCAGCTGACTCTCCACCCGCTGTCAAACTAAATATAGATGTTGACGTCGTTACCTAGTTTAGTATCTGAAACGAATGTGTCTGCTTCTAACGTGCAAATGACACAAAATATCTCAAGATGTCCTTAAATAACAGTTTGATTCGACCCCTTGACCCTGAGCCTGTGCTTTCAAGGCATAAACATGCAATATAATCCAATTAAGTGCTGTCAAATTACCCACCACAGGCTAATTTGTCCAACCACAGTTTCATGACGGAGCAAAAACATTCTCTTATTAACATGATGGATTTTTAATGTAGTGGTTTGTGCATCTTCAGACATCTGTCAGGGCCACGGCCCCTGGGAGCAACTCCACTGATTGGTTACCCCGTGGTTGGACCAGGTGTGTACCCATCATATGGGGTCATGTGATTAACCCTGGCCAATCCATGACATCCTCAAGTGCTTTGGTCTTAACTCTTAACCTCTCAGAGGTCAGTCCTACTCTGACCTCACCACACTGGTTGCTCGTAAAAGTTAGAAGACATGATAAAAGCCAAGAGGTAGTTTCTGCATCCTCAGGTCAGTGGATGTTTTTAATTTAGCTTTTTCTAATTTCAATAGAGTAAAGTTGCTGAAATTCACAAGTTCACTATCAAAACTAATTTCTTTAAACCCCGAGAGTTGTCTCCAACCTTAACATCACTACTCACCTTTTACTGAAGATAGTTAGCATGCTAACTAGCAAGCCCTAGACCGCGCAGACCATGTCATTGATTTTCAATAACAAGTCGATGAAGCGTCCAGCTTACCACAGAAGTAGTGATGCTCAGAAGGTGTATTATCACATCTTGTAAAGGCAACACTCACCCAATCTCAACATTTCTAAACTTTGGGTTAGGGTTAGGGTTAGGGTTAGGGTCAGCCGGGACTGTTGATAAATGTACTACTGTGCGAGGTCACAAGGTCGCTGGACTGTAGAACCTCAGAACAGTGGTGACCTCTTGACCCCGTCTACCCCACGCCAGGCTCCCTGTCTGCTTTTGATGATGACTGAATGAGAACAGATGGGCCGATGGCTCCAGACGCATGGACATGCATGTAATTGTCATGACGGAGGGATTTGGACCAGGAGCAAACAATCTCTCACCCCAGGACATACGATATCTCCTGACATCATGCTGAACAATTCACCACAGAGTGTGCAATATGCGCATGAACATAGATGGCTTAATTTTGTGTGTGTGTGATCTCACACTGCAAACACAACCTTTCAGCAGACTTAACCTTTTTACCCCGAGCAGCAACAACCGCTTCACGGAAAAATAAAAGTGTCACTCAAGGTTTAACTCCATCAACAGAAATTCCACAGAAACAACAGCGCAGTTGACTTCTGGGATGTGGAGCTCCAAAGGGGCTCACTTTGAAGACAAGTGAGAAATAAGTAGGACTTAAAGTTTTAAGATGGAATGGAACACTGGAAACATATCCAACAAGAATAACGTAACTTTTTTTTGACTTTATTATCCAGCCCCAGGCAAACTTTCCAGAGAATCATCATGTTTCCTAACCAGCTAACTATAAGCTTCTCTCCATCGAGCTGTGGGCTCAGGCATCTGTAAGCACAGTTAACTGAGCTGCCAGTGATATTGTGTAATCCGGTGTGTTGCTAAAGCTCAGCTTAATCCACTTGTAATGGCTTGCCATGATAACCTGTTTCCTTCCTCTCTTTGCAGCCCCTTGCTCCTCACACTTTATCGGTGGGCTTGTCCTGCCTTCGCCTCCCACATCCGTTAGACCTTTGACCTCCGCCTATTTATTATTCTCTTTGGTCTTCGAGTTGCTCTTTTCTGACCCACACTCACTTACTGCTTCTTCCTCAGTGTCTCCTCAAAGAGGCGAGACTTGCAATTTTACAATGCAAGCCATGTTTTCCCTCATCCTGTAGACATGTGGTGGCCTCCAGGTCTGGGACAGCTCATCCAGATGCCGGGATGGAGACTATCACGTTTTTATTTGCCTCTTAAGTTACAAGACAGACAATTGTTTAAGCAGAGCTCTGCTCCAGCCAAGCCCTGCTATAAATCTGGGCTGATTTAGACGGCAAAGACAGCTTCCTGGACAGGGATGCGGCTGCAGGGAAACACTGAGATTTGATGGGCTTGACGGTTTTTTTTCCAGGTTTTAGCTGAAAGGGGTGTTTGATAAGAAAATATAGAAACGACTGAGTCAGAATAAAATTGCTTTTGCAGTCTATACAGTCAGCTGATGTGAGGTAAAGTGTTAGCTGGCTATGTTGTCAAAATCTACCCTCAGGGAATATCTTATGATGGTGGAAATATCCACTCAGGTGTCTTATATAGTGAATTATACCTGAGAAAAATAAAAACCATCAAGCTCCTGTGCATCACTCATTTTGTCCAGAGTTACCTTGGTATAAGAAAAGACACATTTCTGTTGTTATACTATTATATCAATCAACTTGATGAATGTGTTTGGGTTTTCCTGGTTTAACTCTGTGCATATATAAAGCCCACGTAAAAGGCTCGGCATCAGGGCAGTTGCAGAGCTGGTCCACATTGTGGGAGGAGCTTCGTGATCGATAGGCCTGCCAAGCAGCATTAGTCCTCTAGGCCCAGAGAGCCCGTCTCTGAACACAAGAGCACAGGGACTTTAACTCTGATCTTATTTATGAGCACACAAAGGGCAGCACAAGGGGTCTTTTGGTAGGGCCTGTTCAAACAGAAGGCCGATGTGGATGGCTCTTTGAGGGGGCCGGGCCACATTGACTCTGGGGGAGAGAGCGCGGCTGACAGGTCAGTCTTAAAGCCTTTAAAAAAAAAAAAAATGGGGCCGGGATCAGGGGGGTACTTAGGGAGGGGAGAGAGAGAGGGAGCCTCAGCCTTCTCCCTCCGCTCCCCAGAGACGAGCAGGAGCTTAGAGACAATGAGCCTGTGCTGTGGAGCTAAGGGGAGCCAGCAGTGAGCACAGGCTAGGGGGAAGTTAAGGCAGGCAGGTGGGGCGGTGGGGGGGGGCGGCTGATCCAAAGAAAAGGGCCCCCACCTTGTCGCAGCTGTCACCAGCTCCACACAAGTATGCATCGCACCTCTCCAGCATTCTGGCCTCCATCCCCACGGGCAGGAGAAGCGGTGCTAAATCAAGAAGCACTCCAGCCCCTTTCTCCAGGCTGGCGGTGGCAGGCGCTGGTTTGGGGGATGAAGGGCAAAGGATCAAAGCCCTCAGGAGAGGAGCACAACAGTTTCCTCCAGCTGGACGCTCCCCTTCTGTCACCTCAGCAAGGGGGTGCAGACCACGGAGCTGTTCTGGGGGTGGAGGGAGGGGGTCCCGATCATAAACCACAAACCATAAGGGCACTTGGTTGTAGAGCATTTGTGTGTATGTGTGTTTATGTGGGAGGGGGTTGGCTAAAGTCAGATGTGACACTGTGAGCCAGAGCGCAGATCTGTCACGGCTGTCATTGTTGCTTAGCAATGAGGCGGACAGGGGGAAGAAAGAAGTGAGCTGTTGGAAAGCTGTAACAGAGGGAAGAGAGCAGAGGATGGTGGAGGAGAGGAAACCATGGAAGAGATCAGCAAAGAACACGAGTGGAGAGCCAGGCTCGTACATCTCTGCATGCTAACAAGCTCATAATACATGTTGCACATCTGGGTAACTGTTTTTGTATGAACCGAAGTTGCCCAGTCATCCAGTTTGTGATTGCCTAAACCCTAACCGTGACCCTTAACCCCCCCGTCCACTGACCTGGAAGTTACATCCATTTGGGGGGGGGAGAGCCGTTTCCTGACTCTATAAAGGAGGCAGCGGAACTGAAGGAGACTGAGGGCTGAAAATGGAGGGGCAGAATCATTAACTACCGGAACAATGACAACAACTGTGTCCGAGTCCAGCCCAGCGCTTTGGAGAGGTCAGCCTCTGAAGATCTGAGAGCCTGTCAGCCAGCTTCACACAGAGCTTTCACAAGCTGAGGGAAAAACAGGCCTCTGACAGGAGTATCAGGAGGAGGCAACCCGTCTATAAACAGCTGGCTGTGCTCGGAAACAACAAAAGCAACAAACTGCCAGGAGCACTCTTCGGCTTTTCGAACGAGACAAAATTCAGCCAAATTGGACGAGGTGCTGCCGTGTGTACAATTATTCTGCTGTATCAGATGTTCAAATCCGAGCAAACACTTTGGACATATATCAATTTTCAATCGTCAGCTATCATTAGCACATTGTTTCCTGACCCCTGCCCTCTTCTCACTGCACCTCAGCTATCAGTCTTCACAGCTCTGCGGCTCAGCGTTCAGCCTCAGGGGCGCTGAGGTGAGGCCAGACTGGAGACAGGGGCTCTTGTCTGGGCATGACTATCTGGCATGCTGGTCCTTGGCTTGAAAAAGATCTGAAACTTGGCGTCCTTCTATGAAACAATCTCCAGTAAAGTCAAGGTTACATTAAGGACCAGACGCCCAGACTCAAGTAGGGTAAGGAGCATCTGGCAGAACCTCTGGGCTTCCTCCCACCAGGACCCACCGCTCCTAAAACCTGAGCCGCATTCAATCCAAAGTCCAGCCACATTCAAGCAACTGTATCAGTGGCGCCCTCCCAATGTCGCTGCAAGAGTTATACAAAAAGGGACGGGTGTTTGGCAATAGTTCAGATAAGCCGTTGGCACAGTCAACAGAGTGATATGGAAATGGGTGTGTGATGGATAAGGAAGTAATGAAGTGGCTGGACGGGAGGGAAACGGAGTGAATGTTCAGATACTTGGACGACGCCGAATCGGAGTGTTCAGGATTCTTCTTCCTTCATCTTTCATCCAACTCGTCCCCTTTTGGCATTTGATGTAAATCATTTCTCCGCAGCGGTACCTACTGGAGAGTTTCTGCATCACTGAAATGCCGTAACGCATGTTGGAGATTGATGGTGTAGAAATGATACCCATGGAACTTTGAAGCACCACAGCTGCATGTCAGGCTTCATGGAAACTGCCGGCTCTGATGTTTCTAAGATTGTTGATAGCGAAAGTAACATATATAGACAGTTGAGAGAAGTCTTTTCAGTAACACTAGACATACTGTTGGCTGGATATCATTTAAATTGATATCTTTTCTACGACCTTTTCATTTATTTAGGACTTAGGAATCTTTTTGGACCAGATTTGGTACTTTTGGTAAACATTTCAATCCCCTTTTTATAATCAAAGAGTGAATAAAAGAACATGCTTTCTTTCTGGTTATAATTACAACACAAAAGGGCCTGATGATGAACAACATATCCAACTTGTGTGTTGCGCAATCATCAGTTTGAATCGCTCGTGAATTATACATCAGTTCCTGAGCCAAAGGCCTCTCATAGTAGGGTCGCCTCCATGTCGAGAACCTCTCGGCAGAGTGAATCAGTTACACATTGATGGTTCGGTTTCCTCTTGTGAAGCCCACACAGTGAGATATCCGAGCACATGCAGAGCCAAAAATGGTGCGAGTATATATAGCATCTCTTGCTTTTGATGTTCTACCCCTCTCCTCTCAGCCTGCATGTCTCTCTCTCTCTTCCACTCTCTCCGTTCTGGTGCCACGGCTTTGCAAGATATGAAATGCTTCTCTCCCGGAGGAATGGAAATATCTGCAAGGACGTTGTAAACACCGTAAACAGGGCACAACACCATTAATGACTCAGCGCTGGCACAGACATCTGAGCTTGCTGCTTTTAACAGGAGCAGTGTGGGCTCCTTGCTTTTAGAGATTAAAAAAAAAATGGAATATGAAGCATCCAGTGATGTAACAGCTTTCATGTGAAAATTAGCCCACTCAACCTTAGCTACTGTTCACAGTTTTATCACTTGTTGCTTTGGTGTTCAAGCTGGTCGATGCTGCCTTTCTGCCGCGTGGTTTGATTTCAGGCAAAGAAGAAAAAAACACTAAAGCACTAAGATAAGTAAAGAAGTGTTGATGTGCCAAAAGGACACAAAATGGAAGCTTACTTAAAGCCTTTTCTCCATTTTCTTTCTGAAAATCGACTAACAAAGTAAAGTACCTCTGAAACTAATTGCAGCGAGACACCAACTAAACTTGTTGCATTTTTAATTAAACGTGAAATCATGTGTTTTTCTTGACTAAGCTATCATCACAATCACTGCTAGTATTGTTCTCTCTGAGGAGACATAACAAGCACGACGTGTTTGGGCTTTTCCCGGGGAGTTTTCAGAAGTGCTTCGGGGGAAGTGGAGAAAAACCATAAAGTTAAGTAGTAGATGAGGCAGAGAGACACACAGGATGCCATAAAGTCTAACACTTCAAAGAATAAGCAGTTTGATAAGCTTAACGAGTTATGAAATCAATGAAGTGAATCAGAATGAATTTGACTCCTCTCCAAGAACAAATAGTTAGAAAACTAAGAAATGAGGCATTGGATTTTTCATGGTTATCAAATTTCTAGGCCACTTGCATGCTCAGTTATCGAATAAATTGACCTACCTTTTTGGAAAAACTAAATTCATGCCCTTTGTGTGATGATGCACATTTCAAGTGGATCGGAATGAATTTGGAGGGTTCAGAAGTAAATCATGTGTTTGTCTCAGAGCTGTGGTTATGTCTGGGAGTGACTGGGTGAGCCAGTCTGTCGCTGCACTGAATGGTGCCTCTGTTGCAGAACAGCGAGCCCTGAGCTGTCTGACTGATCAGGAACACGAGGTCAGCACTTGACGTTCCCTGGACATTGTCTTAGTTTTATCTCAAAGCCTCCTCCTATCACGTGACTCAACATTGGCAGCGGCTCCACGTTTCTTTGAGGGGGTCAATAGCTTAGAAACGAAATGCGTAAATGGGAAAGCTTTAGAGGGATGTTGGCCACACTCATTCCCTGTCAAGGACAAACCTAAGAATTTACTATGGGCAACTTTCAATCACTGAGCATTTAAAGATTAGGGTTTTGTATTAGTAGGAGTGTTGTGCCAAGATTTTATAAAAGCCAGTCCAAAATGTTCTGCATGCATATCAAGCGAGTCTGTTCATACACCCTCCCCAATGCTGGGCTGGTCCCTTCCACCCACTACTTTACACTGTTCTAGTACAGGACTAACAGCTCTAAGTAAACTGATGTTAAAAAATTCATTTAATTCGACACTTGACTGCAGAGAGGGCATTTTACACTTCAGCTCCTCTGCAGAGAAACCGCTCCCGAAGGTGGATGACAGGTACAGCATCCACCCATTATCCTTGAATACAAAGTGAGGTCAGAGGCAGTTCAAGGGTAATGGGAGCGTTCGTCTGCATTCCTGCGTCTATGTTGCTTCAGTGGTCAGACAGCCTCTGGTTGTGAGTCCCGGAGGCACATGATCCCTGCATCCTCCTCTGAAGGGCAACAGGTCATCTGATGCGGTGGAAGGGTTAGAGGAAGGACTGAGGACGGGCAGAGCTGAGCGAGCGCGTTCCTTTGCAAAGAATAGCTGTCACCGAAAACCCCTGTGGCAGGAGGAGGAGGCAGTGTGTGTGTGGGGGGGGGGGGGGGGGGCTGACACCTTAGCTCAAGAAAGACAGAGTGAAGGGGGAGTTACAGTAACTTGAGGGCAAGGGAGAGCCTCTCAGGCATCCAGTCTACAACCAGACACCGACTTTGTTTTAATAGTTGGTCGCATTTTGGTTCCAAAGGGGTTTTTTTGTGTAACAAATGTTAAATCTATTATTTTTAAGAATCTCCCTCTTTGTTACTACACAAAACATTAAGGTAAGTTTTCATCTAAAGACAAATAAAGTATTTGAACAAACTAAATGAAAATATTTCAGTTCTTGAAACATGTGTCTCTTGGAAAGTTGCTGAAACTTAAAGCTAAATAAATTTAATCTTGGATTCAAAATAGATACTGAATACAGATTAAGTCAAATGTCATTAGCTGCAGTGAGGAAACCAACGCACAAACCAGAACTCCCTTCGCTGTTCTCTAACCGGTCAGACAAAACAGTGCAAGCGGTACAACCTCAACTGACTTTCACTCAGTTTATTACATAAAGGGAAGTAATAAAATGTTATCACGTACGCTCATCTCAATTAGTATTACGTGTATTCCCTGATAATCCCAGCACCACTCAACTCATTGACAGAGGAGAACCTCAGGAACAAAACCTTACGGCACAATGCTTGTTGCACTCGGTCTCCCAGGCCTCCCTCATAAATCAATGCTGTCCGGCTTAGGGGGAACCAGAAGAGTGCCAAAACTAAATCCAATTATAAAACGGGCTGGCACCACTCAACCGGATGACAGTGTCTACCTGAACCCCTGGAGGTGCCAGCTGCAGCTGCGGCGTCAGAGTAGAGGAAAATCAGCAGAGAAATATCTGATTGTTTGGGAGTGTGTGTGTTTGTCACAATGGACAGGGTTAGTTGGGTGGCTCCTGGTTGGTGTGTGTGTGCTGGTGTGGCACTTTGCCAGAGGCACATATCTGAGCAGAGCGCTGTGGGCGCCGGGCGCCAGCTGAACCTTTTTATTCCAACCCGCTGCTGCAACTGGCCCGGCAACTTGACTGCACCCTGGCACCTGTCTCACAGACACACACCCTCTCCACATGAAAATGCAGACATCAGAGGCGAATAAATGTAGCATGGTGGAGACTCGCATTTAAGCTGCGGCACCTGTCACAGACTTAACATGAATCAGGGTGTAAAAGTTCAGAAGGGAGACAGCTCCGACGTCCTGAAGCCACGAGTCGGGATCTTTCTTTCCCTGCTATGAAACCCATCTCTGTACTGGGACAGCAGTGGTAAAATACAGCTTCAACTCCCACCAGTCTTTAGCAAGAAGACAAACTTCTGTGCAACCTCTGAGTCTAACCATGAACCGGAGAGATTCGCCTATACACCGACATAAAATTAATGCTTTGACACTAAAAAGGGAGGTGCCAGAGGAAGAGTTAAAAACCTTGAAATAAGCTTTAAGAGCCTCATGCATCACTCTCTGAAGCGAGCAGGAGCCCACATATCATCCCCATTAACAGCCGTTTCAGAAGCGAGTGTGTTTTATGAATGCTGCTTTAAAGTGTGTTCCTGCCTCCCTTGCTTGCAGCCAAGGTTACAGGGATAATTTGAGCATCTAAAGTGGCCTGCAGGGGGACAGATAAAGAGAAAGGACGCTGGCTGACATTGTCAGGAGGTAAGTTTGGCCTCACTGCCGCATATTTACATTCTACAAACTGGCTGTGTTAACAGACTACAACATATTTCATTAGAAACCATCCTACAACTGACAAAATCGTTTGTGTCAAATAAAGATTTCTGACGCTGCAAGACTATTGCAGCGTCGAATACCTTTTCAACGTGGATCATAAAAATCTGACGTTCTCCAAAACACACGCTGTCACACGCACATCACTTCTATTACTGTTATAAACGTCCATCAATCGTTGGACAGATGCCTCGCTTGCTCTGCATCAATCATTTTTCTGGCAACGCTGATCTGCATTTGTCAGCAGAGCAAATCCAACATGCTTGCCTCCTGTCCAATTTGCTCTTCCAGGGTGGAGCCAAGCATGAAATCATAAAACATTTAACAGAAACACAAAACAATCGTGTCTGGATCTTGAAAGTGTGCTGTTCATTTCCAAACAGTAAACAGGTTTGTTTTCATATGAACAGCATATGAATGAAACTACCAGTACCGTTAAAGAGTGGCGGTGACCAAGCCGGTATGGAGGCTGACCAGAGCTTTCAACAGCCCAGTCCAACCCCAGCATGTTGCTCAAGCCCACAGAGCTGTGTCCAGGCCTGGCTCTCATTTAACTGTGCCCTAGATTTCCTCTCCCTCCCAGGCTAACACCTGGACAGGATCTGTAAGCAGCACCAGTCTCCCAGATCGGGACAAAAAGAGCCAAAAAAAACATCCCTGCCTTCTCTAATCCCGGTCACCTCATCATTTTTAGGAGCAATGAGCCCAGTCAGCATCTGCCACCACTGCAAAGTTACGAGAGAGAATCGAGGTTGTCTTTGTCTAATCAGAGAAAGGGGGAACAAGAACATGAATCTAAATCAATTTGATGCTAAAGTTAGGTGTTTGTCATGTCCTAAATGACTTCTAGGAATATCTCAGGTCAAACCTTTACATCTAACTTACGTCTTCTCATCTTTAAATCACAGGCAGACACACAGAACGAGTTAGCTTTAGGAAAACCACAGAGCCTCATGCCTGCTATAGACTATTCCACAATCCAAAGTATGTATGTATCCTTATATGGCCACAATGCATTCCTGCCTAAGTCTCTGTTAAATGCCATTTCAACACAAACGAAAATCACCCAAAAAATGGAATAACCCTTTTTTGAGAGCCCATTTGGGGACCCAAGTGTGATTTAGAGCAAGCTTTCTAAAATAAACGTGGGCTAAATGAAAATGAGGCCGATGTTCTTTCAACGGACTTGCCCAGTTTGTCGGATTTGTCTCCTGATGGCCGATACAATAACTTAAGTAGGCGCTTCTCAGAATAGAAGCCCCATAGATCAACCACCTCGCAACAAAAGTGGAAAATCATGCTGACCCAATTAGTACCGACTCTCAGCAGATTATTGTTGCAGCCCACTTCAGTCAAGGCAAATTGTTCCCCTGATTCTGATGGAGAGAGTTGTGTTGTTGTTATTATCTTTCCCTGGTTTTGCCTGGAGGTATGAAGACTAACTGTGGCCCCTGGGATTGGTTACAATCCTCGGGCAAAGTCACTGTAACACTGAATCCCTCATTATTCATCCTCCTTTCCTTTACCTCCTTTTCTTCATTCCAGCAAATCCCTTGCTTCTTTCCCCATTCTTAAAGCCTTTTACAAATGCCCTAACTTACCGCATTCACACATTCAACATTCAGGCCTTTTACAAATGCATTTAAAAGTTGAAAATACAAAAAAAAGATGAGCAGTTCTTTTGTTTTGCAAGAAGATAGCCACCTTTATTTATTTAGGATTTTTTTTCCTTCTGCGTTTTACACGATTATCATCTAATCTGAAATTTACTGCCCCAGATTCGGATCTTCACTTAATCTAATCAATCAATTGTGCGACCGAGGGATACAGTAATTACAGCGTACCTTTGAAGACCAATCAAAAGTTCAAAAGAGTCTCAATCTGGTAAACATTCCTTAAGTTCACATCATAATCAAAGAGCTGCATTTAGGTCAATTTGTGCATGTAATGATGACAGGGGAGTCCGCGGTAAATCAGACATCTGAGTGCAGCCTAGCAGATAAACAGCACCGGGAAAAAAAATAAAGCTTGTTTGTAACAGAGCTTCAAATGGATGTGGTTGTTTGGCAAGAGAAGACAGCCATCAAGCCTCTTTCAAACAGAACGATACTGCCTTAAATTATGCTGCCTTTGCCCCAGTGTGTGATTTGAGATCGTACCGGTGTCCTGAGATCGGTAGTATGACGTGTAACTCGACAGCATTTATCCTGTTCCACCATTTCCTCTGCTCTGGGACTTCCTTTACTGCCAGGAAGAAGTCCACAGGCCAACAAGGTGGGTTAAAGATGCAACGTTCCCACCTTGACGAGGTTGTGTCAGAGGGTTTTATATGTCCCACTAGGGGCGGTAAACAAGCATGAGGACATTTCATCCTAGCAGTGTTTTAAAATTGCCAACTTTGACAATCAAAAAATGCAATTTCAAATGTTACGAGAAAAGAGTTCAATTGGTTGCTACAGCACTAGATCCTTCATTGATCCCTCAACTGTTCTTTGACCTGTTGCAATAAAGAACTCTCGGTTTTTCTTTGTCAATCGAAAGCACAGAAATACAAAACAATGTCCACTCTGCCTATTATAAACTCTGAGACATAAAACAATCATGACCTGTTTTACGGCACCAGCTCTCAATCCCTGCAGCGTGGACTCAGCCAGCCGCGGCCCTTATCAGGCACTGCTGAGCTCAGTTCTATTCTGAAGGTTGTGTTATGAAACACTGGGTGGGAGTTGTAGTATTATACATAGCTGCCTGTGTAGGCCAACTCTTTAATCAGTCACTGTAATTGCTGGGATGGACTTTGAACCACAGACATATTTGTCTCAGCTTTTCATCCATAGCTAAACAACTTAGGGGAGGAAGGCGGCCGGCGCTCGGGCCCCTGCGTCTCACGGCTCCTGCCTCGGCCCCGAGAGCAGCCAAGCATGGAGGAGCAGCGAAGGGGTCACAAACAGAAGAAAGTGTTTTGGCTGAGGGTGGGACAGAGACGCGAAACGGAGGGGGTGGAGTGCCTCAGAAAAGAGGGAAGAAGGGAGAACAGAGGACATGATGGTACACAAGTCCCCAGTGGCGGATTGAGTGCTTTGTGGAGCCCAAGCAGGGCTCTCCTCTGAATACTAAGACCTTTCACACAGGCAACTGTGCTACAGAGACGCAACTCCAAAGCCTCTCCTTTGAGGCCCCAGCAATATATGGGTCTTTCAACTGCTTGTGCAAGAGGAGGTCTAATTAGAAGTCGAGGAGAAGTGGTAAGGAGAAGAAGAGAGGCAAGGAGGGGTGCTTGATTTAAGAGGCCATTGTTTTAACAAGTAGATTCTGCCTCCCCCTGCTTGCTCCTCACGGCCTCCCCTTCATATGCCCACACTCCACGGAGTCAAAAGGCGGCGTTTAGCCCCTGTGAACGAAGAGGGGCGTGGCTTGTTTTGACACTTTGTCCTCCTTGGCTTCTGTGAAAAGCCCTCGCTTCTATGGGCCACTCGAGTTCATTAGGGAGTGCAGCGCTTTCAGTGGCGTCCCCATTCCTGCTCCAGGCCTCAATGGGGCCTCCAAAGCCCTCCACTGTTTGTTTAATAAAGACCCTCGCCACCTCCACAGCTTCCACCTCCATTTCCCTCATCACAGGCCGGGCTGAGTTTCGTGCCAGCAGGGTAAGGGTCCATTCAAAGAAAATGGTGAAGAAGAAAGAGAAGGAGGAACGGATGAAAGGGAGAAACATAAGCATGAAGACGTACAGCCGAGAAGAAAGACATGGAACAAATATTTGTTTTCCACAGGTACAGAGCTTCAACCTACAGCAACTCGCTGTGAGGCAAGTGCACTTTCTCAGGTAGAGCATTGTGTGTGTGTGTGTGTCTGTGTCCAGAGTCGGGTTTCAGCTCTCACACTTTGAGGTGACATCACCGTGCGTCAGTATCGAGGGGACAACGTTGAGCCATGTCACTCTAGAAGGGCAAAGGAACACTGAGATCACACAAGCCCCAAGCGAATCTCAGCTGCAACTGTGTGAAAGTACACAAGCTACACTCGAGATAATTGTTGAATGCAAAACCGGGCGAGGGTCCAACTGCTAGCGAGCAGCTAGTTAGCTATGGCATCGTATGTCCCAGTTTACATTTAACCAGAGGCAAAGCGGTACCTCTGTTGTTATCATGAGCTCTGGACAAAGGTAATGTTTTACAGTTGTATGCACAGGATCTTGGTTTTGTTACATAACGTCTTAGTCTGGGTACATGCTAGTTCAGAACTGTGACTTGACAGCAGTGACACAATCACAGAGCTGAGTGGCATCTGGGATTGAGGCAAAAATAACAGTGGGTGCAAAATCAGAACAATTCTAAATACCTTGAACCCAACTGTGTAGTAAAAATATGATTGCTTCATAATCAGCGAGGGCATGAGCCAGTTTGTAATCATCTGTCCATGTGATCATCAATCAGTATATTAGGGCTAATTAAATCCCTGTTGTTTGGATATTCAGAATTTGTTTGTGTAGCTAAATAATCCACAGATTATTTAATTTAGTCATTTATTAAATCAGAAAAGCCAAATATGATCGGGTTGCAGCTTTCCAAATGTGAGGATTTATCATTTTTATGTTTGGACTGTTGATTGGACTTAACTAAACGATTGAAGATATCCCCTCGGGCTGCAGGCACCGTGAATAAACAGAATCAGTCGATAAAACAACCAATATTGTTTATCTTATATGCATATTGCTTGATGAAAGATTAAAGCCGCACCAAATGCTGGGAGCCATCTCCTCTGACACATTATCTTCGATACCAGACACATGACGGACACTAGCCTTTGGATGTTGGTGTCACATTAAAGCTCCTACTGGTTTCAACAACCTGAAAGACATCAGATATGCAGCAGGTGCTTCCCTGCAGTCGTACAGGACTCCGGGACGTGTGGAGGAGGAAAGGCTACACCGACGCACCATTTGCTCATACTGTACGTGTGATCAAAAAGTCACCCGAGTCCGTGCAGCTGTTTTCCTTCAGGGCCGAGCAGCGAGCCAACGTCAGCTGGTAAGTAGACAGCAGCTAAGAATGAGCTTAGGATGAGAACCCTGGACCCCCCGGCCGTCATCAGCCACTAACAACTGATCGGATTTCTGTAGCTCCTGTTATAGAAAACCTGTGTAAGTACACAGCCCTGCCAAATAAGAACATGTGACTATTGGATAAGTTCTTAAGAGTTATTCAAACTGAAAAATTATTATTATCCTTGGAGATTTTACAGGAAATCTACAATATTTGATTTTATATCCACAACATAGATAATTCAGGCTTTGACATCAACAGGTTGCAAATGCAGAGATGGGATTTGCTGATGTGTTGCAGGCTTTAAAGCTCACCTGTGTTCATTGGGGAGAAAGTGTGGGGGGTCTCAGTCAAATCATATCACACTCTAATCTTACCTGAAGCTTGAGAGAGAAGCAGTGTGTGTGTGTGTGTGTGTGTGTGTGTTATGAAACAGGCTATTTGTGTATGCCGGCATGATGAGGGAGGTGAGGAGCCATCACTCAGGCACCTTTTGGAGGTTATCTATGAGACAGCTGCAGGCCCCCATCTGCAGGACCCCCACCGGAGAACAGAGAGGGTGGGCCGGACAGGTGGGAAAGATGGGGACCACGTGCAGCACGGAAGAGTTACTGAGCAGAGGAGCAGCG
Organism: Limanda limanda; assembly: GCF_963576545.1. NCBI lineage: Eukaryota > Metazoa > Chordata > Actinopteri > Pleuronectiformes > Pleuronectidae > Limanda > Limanda limanda. Next base: position 7,621,693 of record NC_083638.1, on the reverse strand, counting down.
ATACGATCAGGACAAAGGGACGGAAATAAAAAAAAATCCCACATGAGAATTAAAGGCAGCTGTGTGGGTAAAAAAATAAATGAAGCACACCTGAGAAATGTGTTGCTAATCTTGAAAAGTGCCTGTGAAAAGTTAGCAGCGCACCTCTGGCTCCTGAGCTCAAATCGGATTCACAGCCGTTGCAATAGATTCCAACGAGAGTCACACAATTAAAACAACTGTCGCGGAATAAGCTACTGGGCCGCCACACTGTTCCCACAGAACCTCAGACAACAGAGCTTCATATATTCTGGTGAAGCAACAACTGTTGGGAACTCATGATTCAAGAGAGGAGTGTGGGGGGGGGGGGGTCGATAAATTATACAGCAGCAGTTGTCTAACACATTTCCACGAGTGTTTTGATGTCTTTTTTGGCCACGATAACAAATGTGAATCGAAGCTGAAGGAGGAAAAAAAGAGGATACACACTTTATAGGCAGTGAGAATGTGTGTGTGTGTTCATGCATTTGGGGTTGAAGACAGATCTTGTGTACAAAAGAAATCAGGTAAAATCAATTAGCAGACAATATCTCACTGTCTGCTTCCGTGATGCGACATGTACACACGGCCTATGAGCTCAGCGCATTGAATGAGGCCATGTCCATTTGGGAAAGAAGCCCGTCTGTCTCTGTCTCTGTAGTTATTTATATCCTGAACTCTCACCCAATCTGTTTTCTGTCCCTGACAAGAGAAGGACAAAGACTTGAACAGTTGACCCTGCTTGCAGATCTCATAGATCATAGATCAGTCTGGAGATTTTCTATATTTTTCTCAATAAATCCCACGAAGAGACCAAGAGATACGTTGTGGTATAACCTCACTATTTCAAACTTCTCTTAAAACTTTCCTTTGTGCGTTTACTCACAGTATTGACACTTTTTTTTTGGCCAGTTAAATTTATGATGCAACTGCTGCCATCCAAAAAGAAACTTCTACAGAAGTGTATGTTTTAGTTGAGCACCGATCTTTCAAAAGACAGATGAATTATAGCCTATATGAGCATAAAACTCTCAACTGGCCATTCATTACCGAGACAGATTGGTCACGCCCTCCCCCTCCTCCCCCCAAAAAATGACAAGCGGTCGACTGTCCTGCACTGTAAAATTGTTCAGATGTTTCTGTTGCCCAAAGACGAAAAGTCATTTCCAAACCATATGTTTATGTGTGTGGCCCATTGTGCAGTTTAACCCATTGGACATGCTGGAGATATGGGTTCACTAAACCCTGAACCCATAAAGACGCTGGCATCAGACAAATGTCGGGCAAAGACGCAGAGACAATACATGAGAATGAGTGTCTTATATTTAATGCATGGCTGAGGACACATTCTGGGAAGGAAAGAGATCTTTCATCACAACAATCTACTGAAGACCCAATCATTCTACAGTGTTGTCTTCTTCCAAATTCACGAAAAATTCATCAACGTCCTCATAAAACTGTCGCAGCGAGAGAGGAGTGAAGCCACTGAAGAATTAAGTTACTAAGGGGGTGTGTGTGTGTGTGTGTGTCTCTGTGTGTGTGTGTGTGTGTGTGTCCTTCACACAGTCTTTGTGTCCCTGCCCCCACCCTGGTTGTGCTCAGACAGCAAGTCTCCAGCCATGCTTATCTTTCTGTCCCATACAGCAGACCCCCACTGAGACAGGGAGTTTATTACAGTCTCCAATAATCTCCAACCCCACAGGAATTCTCATTCCTACTGGATGACCTGTGAAATGACAGACGTCCCGGTGAATGCCACACCTTTGCCATGCCATGGCCTAGATTCATTCAACAAAGTCTTAAAGTGCTGTGGCTCATAAGTTAGGCTTGGAATGTCACTGGGTACATCTGTACTATTCCATATCCAGATAAACTTTAAAATCATAACGTGAAAGGGATCTTTCTTTGAGACCTTTTTTTTTGCAAGCATCAAACGTGAAACATGTTTGTAATACTTGAGACAGATCTTTAAGATAGATCATGTTCCTGGTATCAGCTTCAGGGAAGAATGATCTGCAGACATACAGAGTTATTCAGATTAATGGAAAAAGTCTCGTCCTACAAACTGAACCACAACTCCCAAATGTTGAGCTATTACTAGAAAAACTGCAACTGCGTCGTAAGTTACTCTAAAAGTTTGATTTTCATCCGTTGTCCTGAGCCAACTTTTAAAATGCTTCTTGATTATTCTGGCTCTCGTTTTGTCAAAGCTAAAGAAGCTACACAGCGCTTTTAAAATTCCCCGAAACATCAGGTCAACCATGACACTGATTTCTACCAACCTCCTCACCCCATCACCCATTGGTTAACACACCAATGGTCTACCAGTGGTCGACTTTGTTTGCCTGCTCCTGTGCTCTCAGAGCTGACATCTGTGACATATATTAGCGCTGTGAACATAATTGAAAAGGGCCCCGGGGCCGTGGCATCATGTTCTGAAATCAGAAACGACCCCAAAGACGAGAGCCCGGGGGTCTCTCTCGCTGAGGAGGCCCGACCCGCGAGGAGAGAGTCAGGTGATTTATAGGAAGGTGGAGAAAAGGAGTAGGGGAGTTTGGGGGAGGGGAAGGGTGGTATGAGGTTTGACATTTATCCATATGAGAATGTTGAAGGCAGGGGGGGGGGGGGCCGGGATTCAAATAATCATAGGTTACCTCCAGTGCTACCTTGGAGGTGCAATTCCATCCCCTCAGCAGAGACACACAAAGCCCAGTGGGGGTATCAGGTGGCCCACCCGGCCTTCCCCTGGCCGGGCTGACACTAACCTAACCAGCTCGACCAGAGGAGGGCACGCACAGATGTGTTCAGGCCACAGAAATCACATAAACTCTCTAATGCAACACAACAGCTCCCGTCTCAGATCGGTCAACGAAACGTTCACCTCCCTCCTCCTGAAGTCGCCGAGAAGCTTCGGCCTGGAGAAGGACGTCACCAGAGTGGAAGTTGAATTTGCCAGAACAATCAAACCTTGCCATGAGTAAAGACAAAGGTTTTATAGACGTGAGCCTCGGCCACATCCTTCGAAACAACCGCAGAGGAAAGAAACCTCGGCTACCAAAAAGAAAAAAACTCTTTTCATGCAATAAATCTGTCTGCGGACCGATTTATTCAGAAATATCAACATTATGCAACGCCATTAAAACAAACACAATTACACCGGGGAAACACTTAATCAAATGTGGTGTCTGGGCTATTTTGCAACACAAAATCATAAATTTACATTCTAATGCTACACAAAAGGAAAACACGCCTGCGGGTTTATTTAAAAAAGGCCACTAGCGTGTGAGTGTGTTAGTCCTGGATGAGGGGGGGCCGATGTCAGGGGACTAATCAATCCAACAAGGGGATACATGCGGCATGGAACCTGAACCACGGAGCAGGGAGGCATAATGAACTCCCCCCCCCCCCCCCTTTAAAGCCATTTCTCCTCCCGCTCTCTCTTGGCTTATATATACTGCTCTCTGGACGCTGCTTCCACACATGCACCCCAAAGTCCAGACATTGAATGTGAGAAACCCAAATGTCCAAGTCAGTTTCTCGGGACACTTTCTGAGACTTTTACTGCCCTAATAAAATATCTGGAAGGCGTCCAAGTGGGCAAGTTGAGTGCTATGCGACAGGCGCGAAGAGGTGCCGGAGGAAAAGAGAAAGAAAACGAGGGAACACATGAGGGAATACAGCAGGAGAAAATGTCCAGAAGATTAACAGCGAGTGCGTAGTGACGTCGACGGCATTTCTAAACATTGGAAGCAAGCGAACGAGGATGGAATCAGTCTGAGGAAAAATCTGTCAAACACACTGAAGATGCCAAGGATGAGATTGGAGAGGTTTGGGCGATAAGGCTCATCGCCTGTGTCGATGTGCTGTAGGTAAGAAATCCTAACGTCCTCCTGAAAGCTCGGCCTAGATGAATGTTCCAGAGATCTCACAGATGCTGAGAAAACTCATCTCTACAGCTTCCACAACAGCACCTTTCAAACTCCTTCATCTTAAATGACACAAGAGGCTTCTGAAAATATTGATAGTCGTTAAAATACGTCTAATTCTAATTGAAGCCATTTAGTGAGTTTGCCAAACATTCACCATCTCAGATGTGAAAATCTGTCGCTGCTTTGCATCATTTTAAATTGACTCTGTCTGAGTGTTTGAGTTTAAGTAAAGCAAAACGAGCCATTTGAAGCTGTAACCTTGAGTTCCTGGAGAACAACAATGGACTTTTTCTTATAATATAAATAATCACATCTTGCAGCCCACTTCCTTCCTTTGTATTTCACTGTCATCATTCCCTTTCTCTGTTCCTCTTCTTTGTTTGGCTGCAGCAGATAAAACCAACCGAGCCCATTCGGGAGAGGAGGTTTATGTTGGTTAGTTGTCCGACTGTCAGAGTCTCACAGCAGCACTGTCTCATTTTTGTCCTGCAGGACAGGAATCCTCATTTAGGTTAAGAATTGCATCCCGATCCCTTCAGTTTATGGATTTATCCGTCAGTGATGCTTTATATAAATACCAAAGGTGTCAGTGGAACAATACGAGAGGTTCTGAGTCTAATCAATAGTTGATTGGTAAATGAGGAGGGTTCAGAGGGGAGACGCTGGAATGGGTGAGGGGTCGCGTTGTCCCACAGCACATCATTAAACTAAAGGAACACACTCTCCAACACGCCATTAGTCCAACTCCAGCCCATTACTGCAATGCTATTAGGCTGAGAAAGCATCTTGACTTCACACACACACACAGACACACACACACACACACACACAGAATGGAGTCTCTCTCAGACACACACGCACACTCACAGTGGAACTAATAAATCGTAGCCCTGGGTCGTCTACTGTCAGCTGGGACCGGCGGCTGCCCTTTACAAGGCCATTTACTGTACACAGCTTATAAAGTATAGCCTTTAACACTATATTCATCCGTCCATTAATCACATAATGCATCAGAGTACAAGAGTGCAGCTGTTTTCAGACACTAACTGCAGAAAATGGCCAGAAAATTGGGTCCTACGCAGATGAAAAGATGCAGCGGGAGGATTGTCCAGGTCAGACGCATTCACGATGGGGGGGGTGGCAAGACGTACAAATTCCCCTACGGAAAGCACAGTGTTTTTATTTACAGCAAATTGACACCAGTGTTTCACCAGAGGCTCTCAAATCAGCCTCCGGAGAGAAACCCACTCTGACATTTGCCTTCTCATATCCAGCCTGAAGCTTTAGCATCTCGAAAAATTCATCTTTGCTTCAAACCCGCCTCCTCCATTAATTGTTTCAGGATATAATTCCCCAAGTTCCATCGTGGACTTTCCCCGCCGACCACTGGATAGCTGTGGTATATGAGGTCCTGTCTTTGTGAGGCACTCGCTCTAAAATAAGAGCATAAGAAAAAAGTCGGACTATCTGTGTCGCACCAGGCTTTAAAAAACGCTATTCTGGACGCTTTTCCATCCCGACAGAAATACACAGATACAGTTGAAACTTGTTTTCAACTGGGAGACTGAATGTTATCTGGGTGACATTTTGGACTCGGCCTCCCGGTGACATTTAGGAGATGTCACAATTACAGGGGCCCGGTTTTCTCAGGCCAATTACTGATGTGACCTCTCCCATCCTGTCAGGTAGATCTCCTCATGTCATGTGGAGAGGCACGGCAGCAATGTGAGTGTGTGTGTGCGAGTGTGTCAAGGTGTTTGTATGACACTAAACCCAGCGTGTGCGTGCGTGTGTGTGTGTGTGTGTGTTCGTGTGTGTGTTGAAATAGCTGCACTAGGGTCGCTGCATTCCAGCGGCTGTTCTGACATGTTGTAAATACAAGGTGTTAGAGAAAACATAGGAAGGGGGTGGTGGAAATCACTCAGACCTATTACAAGAGCTGCTCGAGGGGGGGTGGAGGGGGGGGCGCACAGGATGTAGGTTATCATAGATCAACAAGGCAGCTCACCTGCAGTCAGAACACAGGGCTGGGATTTTTTTAAACTGAACAACAACACAATATCTCCTCGGACTTCAAATTCATTTAAAAAACAATTATCTGCAGAATAGACATCGACTGAGAAAGTTACTAACACACAAAAAAAGCACACAATCCATTACACAACTCTATCCTGCATTTTCTAATAGAGGCAGCAGAGGAACAGCTGATTTCAGATGCTCAGATTGGAAGTGGAGATGTGACAGAACACCGGGGCTGTGCAGCGCCCCCTTCATGTGCATGCACACAAACCTGCATGTAACACAACCTTCCATAAACACACACACACACACACACACACACACACACACACACACAATCCTAATTCTGCCACACACACAGCATCAATGCAACGCACCCCCCCCCCCAAAGAAAAACCCAAATGGTGCAAGACCAGATTCAAGTCTGTGCACAACACAATAACCTTCCCAAGAGGGAAAATGTAGAAGTAACACAATGTCTATTAAAACCATTGAAATAGGAGGAAAAGCTGCAGATGTGTGATCATTGTGTGCAACACTTTTTAAAGCATGTTGTCAAACAAGATTTAAATCACACACATGTTCCTCCTGCACTTTCCATTTCAACATGTGCAGGAGGGAAACTTCCGAGTTTACACGTTTGATCTGTGCGAGTCAAAGGGAGGAGGGGATTTAAACAAGAAAACAACAACAACAACACAACACAACAACACTTCTTATTCTGCTTCTACTACACACACACACCGGCACGCAGGCAACAAGATGCCCGAGTTTCAGCTCCAGTCTCCGGACATGTTCTTACCTGGAGTGTGGTGGAGCAGCAGAGTGACCAGAGCTCCGCACAGCACCGCGGCCAGCTGCATGTTGCTCCCCGGGTTTCCCTCACTCTCTCCGGGCTTCTCTTTCTCCTCCTGCACCTCCTCCTCCTGCACCTCCTCCTCCTCACGGGTAAGAGTTAAAAAGGCTTCTGTTGTTTGTTGGTAAAGAAAGAAGAAGACGTGTTTTCTTTTCACAGCATGTCTGACTTCTCCTTCTTCTTCTTCTGCTTCTTCTTCCTCTTCTTTCCTGTGCCCCGGCCTCCTCCTCCGCCTCCTGTGTCCGGGATAAGGCGACGGATCCCGGGTAGAAAAGTTCACTCAGCGGGGGGGAGCAGCTCGGCTCCGGGCTCCAACATGTTGTGATCCGGCCGCGGAGGCTGGAGCAGGGAAAAGGGGCTGTGGGTCGTACCAAGTGCGATCCGGAGGGGTGCTCACTGTAGCCACCACTGGGTTTCTACGCTAAAATAGCATAAAAAAAGGAAAAACCCACGCAATTAAATGACATAATGAACATTTAAAAAAATTCTAATAAACTCTAGTTGTCAGTATTGAGCTATTTTTCACGTGTTATCCTTTTTGATATCCACAGGCCACCCCTATGCTCAATGAAATGGTCTCAAATCAAAGCTTCGGTTGAGTCATTTCTTTAGTTACAGTCTTACTAAAAAAGGTGAAGGTTCCACACATGTAACATATCGATTTTAATAATAATGAATTATCTAAACAAGTTTACTAAGTGCTTCAAATGAACTGAAACATGACAAAAGTTACATTTTAGGAGCTAAAATAACAATAATAATAACTTATTATAGTGGAGACCTAAACAATTAAAAAATATTGATATCGTTCCCGAATATATTATTTATTTTTCTTGAGGTACAACTTTAATTCACGTGTTACAGCAGCAGGCAGGACAGGCTGAGGTAGACAAGAGAATTAAAAAGGCAATATAATACAAATAAAAATACAAACCATGTAAATCATATGCACCTTTCACTACAGTATTATTGTTTTGTATAGATATGTACTTGAGCAAAGTGTTTGAGGATGAATACTGTATTTGAACAGTAGTATAAGGAGACGTTGAAATATAAGTATATGCAAATCTAGACTGTTTATAGTTATGTTGGCAGTTATATACATATATGTATATGTGTGTGTGTATAATGGTAAAGTAATTCAGTATACTTATAGAGCTTTAAAAAGATGTATATAAATATATAGTTATACAACACAGTAGTAATACACATAGTACTATAGAATTAAAGTAATAATATAATTTTAGTGTATCACTATCAGAAAGTTTTTTATAACGTTTGGCATTGCATTGTTTGTTTTTGCCTTTATGTGTTATGTTGTTTTGCTACTTTCTTAATTTATAAAGTTATATTGAAAAGGGGATAAGCATTAAGTCACACAACTATCACAACCTCCTATTTTACAAAGACGGTAAAAATAGATGTAAAGCAAATGGTGAGCACAGTGAAGCAATAAAAACCCCTCAGTTATGACAAAGTACAGTTTTAGCATTACCTTACATAAGTTCACTGTGATCTCACAACCAGGGGTCAGTTACATATCAGACAATTTCAGTACAGATATTGTAAAAGCTCCACAACAGATACAATACACTTTAAATTGATCCCCTTAAGTGTAAAATGAGAAAGAAATTTAGTATCACACACCATAACTCCCAGTAAGTATGCTGGTATTATGACATGATACAATAAAATAATACATTAAGTCATAGTCAAACTTGAGTCACATAAACCCTAAAACATGAACTGTCAGCTCATATAAAATAGTTTATTACCTCACACAGCTTGATATATGATATACTACAGTGACTCATGTCCAGATGTTATAAACAAAGGAAGACGGCAACATCTGTCCTTTAAATGTTTAATGTATCGGGAAAAGATGTTTTAAATTTTAAAAACCTGTGATTAATTTGAAATGACAGACCGAAGAAGAAAAGGAAAATCAGATGTAATCTGACGTTTTGAAATATGATCTATTACTTTGTGGTATAAATATAAATATAAAAGTGTTTTGAATGACAAGAATTAAAGTATAATTTATTATGGGATGGCCAAGACTGTTGTGGTGGGCTGATAACGAGCCAATTACTCGTGCTTCTAAATTACTGAATCACAAACATGTGCACTCCTCCACAGTCTCAATATTCATGTTTCTCCTTCTGTCACTGGGAAGGAGGCTTAAGTCCTCCCTCTCCAATTAGGAGGAAGCTTTAGCTGGGACATGAGCTCCCTGGTCTCTAAACAGAACATCATCATTCAGCACACGCCTCTGCTCCACTCTCCTGGGGAGCATCCGTCAGACTACATTTAATTTCATCCCAGTGAAAGTGGTCTGCACTGTCACTTATTCCGTGGTTTGATACTGAGCATTTTGATGAACAACGCTTTGGACCAAGAACCGTAATAGTCTGACGGAAAATCAGCATTAAAAGACAATGGACAATTATAGTGTTTGCTTTTATTATACCTCTAACTAATATTCCTAAATTTAAGATCCCAAGAAGAGGATTACAATATAAAATGCACAAATAATAAGTACGGTAACATATCAAAACCTTCTTTAAGGGAAAGCTTTGATGTTCTCATTGCTTAGTACCTTGGACACCATCTAAATTCTGATTAACACACTTTAAGAAAATGAAATATAATAGTACAGGTCCCAGAGTTAGCCTCTAAGGAGAAGATCAAGTATAACACATGAACAGCATTGAACCAAACAAAGGAATGATTGTCCACAGGTGCTTGAAGCAGATGTCAGATGCTGTATCCCACAATTTTCAAAACTTTAAGTAACAAACAGTCCAAACTCTTGAAAGCTCTCCCCTTCATTTTTTACTTCATGTATAAACAAGTAAAACACCTTGAATACATCTGAGGCAGGAATATAACTTGAAACTACCTAAACTTCCCCTTTGACAATATGCATTTTAATTTTAGATTTGCAGGGACCACATGTTCCAGTTTGGAGGACGTGCTTCTCTGCCTGAAGATGCTTGACTGCTTTCTTCTGGTTTGGGGGGAGCTGCTGCCACAAGTGAAGGAGTTTGCTGAAGTATCTTGTGAGGCGGAGATGGACAGGCTGGTCGGCGCAGCTTCAGCAGGACTGCAGGCGTTTGTATCAGGAGCTGAGCTGCAGTAGATGTTCCAACTCCCTCCTACGGTTATGAGCTGTACTGCCAGAAATAATGAGATCGTGGACGAGCAGACGAAATTAGTTCTCTCTGCAGCTTGGCTTGGCTCGGACTTGGAGATAGAGTGAGGAGTTTGGGCATCCGGTGGAAGCTCGGGGTACAGCTGCTCCACCTTCGCATTGAAAGGGGCCTGATGAGCATCTTAACAGGGAGTTTTCCAGGGCCACCCAACTGGGAGGAGAGTCAAGTAAAGACCCAGAACTTACTTGAGGGACTACATATCCCATCTGGCCTGGGAACACCTCGGTTTCCCTAAATTAAGAGGAGCTGGAAAGACTCCCTGGGAAGAGAGACGTCAGGAACACCCTGCTAAGAGCCTGCTGCCACCACGACCCAACCTTGGATAAGTGGAAGAAAATGGATAGATGGATGGATCTTCTGGAATATTATACTAGGAACAACAGGGGTAGAGACCATTTGCACGTCATGATACACCTTAATCTGTCTGGGTCCCACCTGTGGCCCCTCACAGCTCCCATCCTGTCTCTGGGTGAAGACTTTTAATTATAACCTGTGATTAATGTGTCCGCAGTGGGCCAGGAGTCTGTGTGCACGGCACCGAGGGCTTTTGTTCAGGCTTCACACTTGTAACACACACACACACACACACACACACACACACACACACACACACACACACACACACACACACACACACACACACACACACACACACACACACGCACACACGCACACACACACACACTTTGTAGGCTCTGGTACACACAGTTTCCACAATCTTATTGAAGAGCCTTATCACTAAAAGTGCCAAAAAGTCACACCAGCTCTGCTCACACTATCTCCGTCTCTTTTTAAGACACCGCTGGTATCTGAAACCTTTTGGCCAGTGCAACATATGGCTGTCAGAACAGTGTGTGTGTGTGTGTGTGTGTGTGTGTGTGGTCAAGCTATTACTCATGTTGTAGGGACTTAAATTTGTTTACACAAGCTTGTCTTCCTTATGGGGACAAAAGGCAAGTCCACATCACGTGTATAGGGTTAGGTTAAGGTTAACTTAAGGGTAATTGGGGTTAGGGTTAGGGTTAGGCAAAGTTAGAGTAAGTGTCCAGGGAATGTTTGTAAGTCAATGTTATGTCCTCTGAAGTCACGGAAATGTGACTGTCTGCCTGTGTGTGTGTGTCTCTGTGTGTGTGTGTGTGTGTGTGTGTAGCGTGCCAGGAGAACAGCTGTCGGCTTATCACTTTAGCTTCTGCTGATAAATAAAGACGTGTGCTGGGAGATGAGGAGGTCGCCACGGATAGAAGACCAGACAGGTGTGGGAAGTTTATTTATATCTTTTTATGTGCAGTTATGTGCGTATGTACAGTGTGTGTGTGTGTGTGTGTTTGTGTGTGTGTGTGTGTGTGTGTGTGTGTGTGTGTGTGTGTGTGTGTGTGTGTGTGTGTGTGTGTGTGTGACACCTTCTCTCTCCCCTCCCTCGTTTTGAAAATTCTTCTCTCAGATTAACACAGGATCTGATTCATTTCCGGAGGATCTTTATTTCTCGCACTCTCTCAAACATACACGCAGGTCAACAGACATTCATACTGTGGCACTGCTGTGACTTCAGGACGTGACGCGTGAATTCCACGTAGGAAATCACATCACGATCAGCATTTGCCTCTATAGCACTTAAACATCGGTGTCAGAGGCTATCGTTAAAAGTTCTAGAATCTCCACATCTTTGTGGCTCCTCTTTTCTTTCCAGTTTCACATCCTGAACGTGTTTAAAACTAAATAATAATAAAAATTTGAATACTGCTGGTAGATATTTATTATTTTTTCTACTTCCTGTCTCGCACTCTTTTTCTCTCCTCACGTTTCTACTAGTCATGATGTAACCACAGACAGGGTCATTAAAATTAGCAGGAGAACCCGAACACTCCACATGGCCTGGCTGCCGTGCGACAATTATACCCACCACACACACACACACACACACACACACACACACACACACACACACACACACACACACACACACACACACACACACACACACACACACACACACACACACACACACACACACACACACACACACACACACAGGGTCCTGCTGTAGTGTGGTTCGGAGCCCAGCAGCCTGTTCTGTGGCCCGTCTAACTACAGGGCTTTTTCTGTGTGAGGTTTATTTCCGTGGATGCTCTCCTCTCTCTCCATGATCTCCTCTCGCACAATGGGCTCGTTTACAATTGGCCTAAATCAAACGCAGGCTGATATGGATTCGTATAGCAGGAGACTGGATTCCGACCGCACGCTTGTCCGCGCTCCCAATCAAAAGGGCTTTTATTTCCCAAACTTCAAAATCTGCTGTTATTTTAGAACCAATCACAACTTGTACTCTCTGTCTTTTACCGGAGGAAATTGTTGTTATTTAGAGCTCACAGTCTATTTCTGTCTCACAGGTAATCTGATTTTGAGATGCTTGTTCTCTCAGTGGTGACTCTGTGGTTCTCTCCGTTTCCTGAGAGGTCACATGTCAGTGGAACACTTGCACGTCTATATTCACCAAAGCTGAACTCAAGTGTGAATGTGGTGATGATGGATAATGGGGCATATCGAGCGATTTTGGGGCCCCAAGAAAAAATTTAGCCGGGGCCTAACATCCAACCAAGAACAATGCTAGCATAGTTCACAATCAAATTTTGTAAAGATTTGTATGAAATCCTTAACCCAAAGTCTACTGACGAACTGTTTTAATTGACAACCAAACCCAGTTTTCTCGTTACAGGGTTTAAAGGTGAACAACATCAGTGAATCCAAAGCATCTTACTCCCCCCCTGGTGGCTGGCTGCAGTATAGGTCATGAACCCTGCCTCCTCCATGTCAGCAGATGGGACATCACCTCATCGATACTGTGCAGACTCTGGCTCGTGGATCTTCTGGCTTCATTTCTGGACAGTAGGAGGAACGCGTCGTCTATTTTTACATAGAGTCTATATTTCTGATTACTGTCACTGCAGTCTCCTTTTTGTACCTGATCATACAATTTATGTTATTATTGCCCCGGCAGTAAATGTGGTAATGTTAGATGTGTATTTTTATTGCAAACAGCACAGAAAACACTGGGAAGCATTGTGGAGGAAATTGTAATTTTGTTTACAAAGTTTATTTTATACTGCTGGAGGGAATTTGGGATATTTCAAGGGATTCTGAAGAAACCACATGAGAAAGATACGTCAATATTTGTTCGGTTCAAGAGTAGATTTAGTTACTTTTATCGCTGTAGGGATGATGTGCATTATTAACATAGGTACACATGATACACAATCCTACACATGAACACATATATATCGGCAACATTATCAGGTAATACTTTGCTTTCTGTACCGTGTTTCCACGCCTCTGGGAGGACTTACGGTTGCTGTGGGTGACACCTGGCTGCAGTTTACTGGCAAACACAGTGTAGTCACACAGTGCGAGTTTATCCAGGCTCACTAACATTAGCTTACTTAAGTCACCTGTTAAAACATTCAGTCTTACTTGGGTTTGGTTTGTTTTATACAAACAAAACATGACAGGAATCACATTTCTGTTGACATCTCTCAGTGCGAGTGATTTACCATTAACATGAGCAGCGGGCATGAGAGCGATTCAGACACGAGCGTATCTGCACACACACACACACAAGAGCAAACACACAGTTGTTCCTGCAGGTGGACATAATATTAATGGATCAGAGCGTTTACACACGCAGGTAAACATGTGCACATTCCTCCTCAGCACAAAGTACACACACCTACACAAACTCACACACCTGGCCTGTTGGCATCAGGTCTTAAAACCTCATTAGAAAAAAACCATCAGATCTTCCATGACTCACCAAAGAGGCCCCAGCTCCGAGGCTCCATGCCCAGAGGGAGCGCACCGAGGTGTGGGTTGGAGAAAGGTGAAGCTGCTGCCGTTCTGGAAGCTCTGGAGGCTCTGGATGAGACTTTCTGCTAAAGCTGCTGAAATGGAAACAGAGGCTAAGAGCTTTGATTTGTCTTTGTAGGCAGAATTATCTCCGAGGGCGAGATTAAGATTTTAAAGTGGGATAAAATGTTCCTAATGATCCTGGTGTGCTATGAGACACGCAGACGCACACACACACACACACACACACACACACACACACACACACACACACACACACACACACACACACACACACACACACACACATAATTTCTTACAATACCCCTGAGGTCCTGCAGGGAACGTGGAATCTAATGAGAAATGATATTCAAATTTAGCAGTGTGTATAATTTGTATGATAAGTGATCTCAGTTCAAGGATGTGCTTTACACAGTAAGTGTCAAAATGTGTCTTATAATATGAAATATCAAGTTGATCAGTTATGCATGTCGGTTTATCAGTGAACTGCAGGTAAGACCAGAAATATCAAAGCATACATCAAAAATAAGCATTTTATTTATTAAAAAAATGATCAACAAATTTGACCGAGCACAACTTCTAAGCGAAATAATCACAGTGAACAAAAAACGTGTTGATCCATCACCCTCTCCCACACATGTGAACTGGTGCTCAAATGAACTATGTTATCACAGCACATTCCCACTTTATTAATCACTGTGATCGCACAATCATAAATAATCAAGAAACTCTAATAATAAACCACAAAACACTTGAATATTACAGCGAGGATTCATTTCTCTGTGAAAACTCTGACGGCTCCTGCAGAAATCAAACAATGGAAAACTGAGATATCAGAAACTGTAAAGTGAGGTTGAAATGAATCAGATCATTTTACCTCTCAAGGGAACGGGGGAGTAGCCTCCCTCTGTATTTATGCAGATCCAAGAATCATTATGTCTGAACGTGTTTATTAGTAAATTCATATCATATGTGTAACAGGATATGAAATTGAAAAAAAGAAGATAATAACATTCAATTCTTTTAAACCACCAACTTTGTCTGGAGGCGTTTTACAAAGTTAGGTCGAGACTTTACGTAGAAATCCACCAGTTCCCACAAAAAGGAAAAAACTCCCTTTTCTTTGAAGAGGAATAAAGTGGAACCAGACTGTGGGTGGGCGGACGCCGGTCTTGACCTGTTGCATAAAGAGGAAATGCATTTACTTGTAAATTTAATAAGTTAAACTCAACTATTACATTCAGTATTTATCTCATTCAATTCATTAGGAGTTTTAAGTATTGGCTGGATGTGTCAATAGCCTGATGCTATCGCCTTAGCCACGAGTTGTGGAGTTCTCCTGCCTGCAAGGGGATAATAAATATGAATTCAGCTATGACTTTATTTAGACATTTTTTGTTATACAATTTGGGTTTTCTACCCACTGTTTCTGAGTTTAAAGTCCAGAGAAATCCAGGAGGAGGTCTAATGTTTCATGGCGTTTCTAACACGTGGGTGTATTGACACAAACCTTTCTCTTACTGTCTTCTGAAATATTTAGAAAAATTTGTTCTCAAGATGCTTTGTTGGCATTTGATAAAATCAGTTGGGGAATATTTTATTTTTATATATTTATCTGAAAACAGCTTTATTAGAGTGGAAGAATAAGAAATTCTCTGTTTTACCCCAGTTCCGTTCAGTTCATAAAAACTCAGCTCTGGTGTTACACTGATTTTCGTGATGGCTTGTGGTCCGGGGGCAGTGATATAAGAAGCCATTGTGTGTTGCAATTGGAAGTGGTATTTGGTTAATGCAGAGCAGCTTGTTTGTGTGTCGCTGGCTGCTCGGCCTGTGGAGGGAACCGGCTCAAATCCAACTCTGGCAGAATGCGTCACAGCCCTCACCACAAGGAATGGGACCAAATATGGGTATCCAGCTGTAAAGGCCCGGGTCGCTATGAAGCTCACATGTTTACCGCCGGACTGCTGGCGGTTGAATGTTCCTGCATCGACTGGGCTCCACCCGGGGAGTCACTCGCCCGGGCCGACCCAGCGGCCTCAGCTACGTTCACATCCTCAGTGATGTGGCGGCATCCAGAGCTTCCACTGATCCCAATAACAAGGAGCCAATGGTTTTTATAGTTTGTGGAAGATGGTGAGATTCCTCTTTCATACTTGTCCCAATCTGTGATGTTTAACACATTACAGGAGTTATTTATCTGTTATTTATTTGGTGAGTGAATTTACCTTTAAGGTTAAACCCATGTCCTCTCAACCTGCCGCGGCAGTGAAGGTGGTAATGTTAGATGTGGATTTTTATTGCAAACAGCACAGAAAACACTGGGAAACATTGTGGAGGAAGTTTTAATTTTTGTTTACAAAGTTTATTTTATTACGCTGGAGGGAATTTGGGATATTTCAAGGGATTCTGAAGAAACCACATGAGAAAGATATGTCAATATTTGTTCTGTTCGAGTTTAGATTTAGTTGCTTTTATCGCTGTAGGGATGATGTGCATAATTAACACAGGTACACATGATACACAATCCTACACATGGCTTCATGCAGCTCCACCGGGTGTGTTGGTGAAGCACCAGCAAACATAAATGTGCCAACAAAGGTCTTGTTGTCTTAGAACTAACAGGGAACCTTGTTTTCTCTATACCAAGCTCTGGGAAAGTCTCCAGTTTCATGTTAAGCCTTATCAACAATTTCCCACTATCGATAATCAATCATTTTAAATCAAATATAAAAGTTTGCTTTCAATTCAACCTGATTCTCTTTTGCTAATGTCTGTCATTATTTCTCTTCTTTACTTTTCTATTCTGTTCATTTGACTCAACTTTCCCTTGCATTGTTTTTTTATTCTATCATTGCATCTATACTCTTCCTTATTAAGGCAGCATTCCTGTCTGTTAACTCGAAGCTGACGGCACAAATCCTGGTTTTGATTGTAATATGATCTTTAGATATGAACTCCGGAGGCTTTCCACAGAATTGGGTCTGGGCTATAACTTGATTTTGCCTTTCACACATGAACAAAGATGCGTTCACAATAACATATACATCTCTGCAGTGTTCAGGTGAGGTGTGGCTGCAGAGATCACCTGTTTCTGCTTCAGCTCATTGTATGTTTGTCTGTGTAGCACCACTTTCCCTGTGGAGAATCTCCTGTACCTGAAACTCCAATGGGACATATATATCTCACAACCCCACTGAGACTGAGCGGAGGTTCTCTGGAGTTCACTCCACGTCTGAGAGCAGCTTTACTGTTTTAATTACAAAATATTAAATCACTAAATGAGCCGGTGGTTATTTTCTCTTTGTGTTCGAGCCAACCAAAGCCGTCTTATTCATTCTGTCGCTCAGTAGAACAAATGAACACATTCTTTGTTTGTCTGGCTTTGCTTTCTGCTCCCACTGTTCCAGATTGACGTGTTTTAATGTACAAACTCTATTTTTTTCCAGAAGTCCAAGACGGAGGGAGCCCAGATGACATGTTTTAAAATATGTCCGCATGAGTGTGGACGTGAAAGTGCAGTCAAGGTCACCGAACCCTTACAGATCTTTCTCTGCTTTTAAAAAATCAATGCCTCATGTGCGGAGAACGTGTCTTCAAAGTGTCCCTCAGATCAATCACACACAGATTGATATGTGCTCCACTCGAGCTCCTTTTCTCTTCCCTCCGTTTGAACTTCTCTGCCGCCGTCGATAACAAAGCTCTCGCAGAATCGTCCCCTTTCACATTTCGACAAAATGACAGGTCAGACGCTTAACAGGGCGTAATTATGTGACAATTTTCGTCACCCACGTTTTTCCATCACAAACACAAAGCTGGCTGTCCACTGTAAAATGCTCCGGAGTTCACTTTAAATAGAAGCCTCTCGAATCGGCCCGTCCGCCGCTGTCTCCTCTTTGTGCTCCGGCAAATGGAACTTTGATTGTGTGCCGCTTCTCTCTAAGGCAGCTGCACTTTCCCTATCAAACAAACAAAATGTACAAAATAAACACACACATACAGTGTGCAACAATATGCATGCATTTTATGTGCGCGGGCTTGCACGTGTACACAGAGAATCCTAATTCTCTGCTCACAAAAGCCCTGAATCCTCCGGGGCTTATAGAGGCTTGTTGGTTTTTTGTCTGGCTTCTTCAGAATGTCTTCTGCCCGCTTGGATTTTCTTTTAAACTTCAAAATAACAGGTTTGCGGTGCATGCAGGCTTCCATGCAAGCCTCTTTTCTTTAGGCGATATGGGAAGAGGGTGGGGCCTGCAGCTGTGTCAATAGGCCACCGAGCAAAATCCAACAGCGGCCTCAGAAAACCCTCCGAAACGCCTTTTATGTCGCCTCCCGGGTAAAAGAGCGGCGTGTTTACACGTACGCTCTTTGTAAAAAGCCTTACACCTGTGGGGGGGGGGGGGGGGGGGTGCACGGATTAGTGTGAAGGTGTGTCCTCGTACCTGTTGAATGATGAGCAGCACCTGTTTCACTAATGGACCCAGTGAGCTCGGACAAAACCCGACTCTGGAACAGTCAGTATACCGTCGGAGTAATGATGGAGAAGAGAGGAAGAGTGAGGAGGAGGAGGAGGAGGAAGAGGAGGAGGAGGAGGAGGAGGAGGAGGAGGAGGAGGAGGAGGAGGAGGAGGAGGAGGAGGAGGAGGAGGAGGAGGAGGAGGAGGAAGAGGAGGAGGAGGAGGAACTTAACCTTTGACTTTGCTCAAGGCGCTGCATGAGAAAAATGTTTGCTGCTTTAAATGAGTCATATTCAGTTTGATGATCTTAAGTTGTGTTACTACTTCAAAAGGTTTTCATGCTCTGACTCTACTCCAGACTTTGGCCTTTTAACTTTCCAGAACTTTAAATTCACAAAATAAAACCTGTATAACACGCTCGAGGAAAGAAGACAGAATGACAAAATTATTTCTTCAGTCCTGCAAATATTAAAGCTGTTTGCTTTAATATTTGCAGGATTGAAGAAATAATCATCACATACACACACATTGGTCAATTTTTTACTCTTGTGTATCATCATTTTTTTTATTTATTAACTCTCCCAGTGTCTCAAGGGCCTTTGACAGAATCGGTCACATGCAAGTTGTGCGTCACTGGTGTGTGTGTGGGTGTGTGTGAGTGTCCTGTTTTGTGTGTTTCCTCTTGTTTCCTCAGACACTTTTCACTGATCAAAACAAACGTCACACTTGTCACCTTCATATGAGCATCGATAATGTGTGAGCAGAAAATGGGTGAAGAAAAGAGAAAATCATAAACATTCTAGAAATGCACTCAGATTTCATTTCTAAAAAAGGAAAGTTAAATAAAGTTATATCAAATTAATTTGGCCCAGATTCGCCCCAAAGTTCTTTCTTGGCCCACGGCCCATTCAGAGTTTCATGGAAATAGCTTTGAGTAATTTTTCTGTAATCCTGTAAAACCAACAAACAAACCAAAATCTAATAAAAAGTAAAAGGGAAAATAATAAATAAATTTAACCAGAAATACTTGTTATTTTTCGATACTTTTTTCAATGTAATGAGCGTTAACTTATTTCGTATTGGATCAAATGCAGAAGTCCTGATGTCACGAGGCTTAATAGAATTTCAAAATCATATCATAAATGAGAATTACACTAGTTCAACTAAACATTTTAAACTATAAATAACTGATTTAACAGTTCTTAGGAATAAATAAGTATCAGGTGATTTTGTGTTTGACTTTGAAAACCAAACTTTAAGTGATTTATCATAACTTGTCTACTCTGTAAAAAGCTGCTTTTCTAGGCTTAAATAACAGTGGTGAATAAGTGAAGCAACTTATAAAGATGTGAAATGTTTTGTTAATTCTTAGTTATGAATATGAACTGCAGATCAAACATGTGATGTGAGGTGAAACCTTTGTTTGTGCTCTGCTCAGCTGCAAACCGAGCATACCCAGAATATCTGAAACATGAAACACAGACACGAGACTCACAGACATAATAACCTGACGTTTGTGCTGACAGGACTCCTTTAAACACAGAGAGAAACAACTTAATAGAGAAAAAGCAAAAAAATCTGCGCCCTGGCAGCGGCCCCAGCCATTGTGTTGGCACGGTCCAGATCCAGCTGGCACGGCTGCTGGCCTCAGAATTCATTTCATGCTTCATCTCTTGGCCTGAAGAGCCGAGACAGAAAAGGCCACAGCGATAATTGTGCTGCTGAATCTGGCGTGAACAAAACATTTTTTTTTTTTTTTTATATACAAGGGAGGTTGGGCAGCGGCGGAAGGGGAGGTGGGGCGCTATGTTGACACACACACACACACACACACACACACACACACACACACACACACACACACACACACACACACACAGACCGACACACTTTGAGACTAAAAAGATCTTTTAACCAGCGATGACTATTTGACATGACTGTGTGTGGTGTAATCAAAGTGCTGTTCTCATTTGACACATTACCCCAAAGCAACACACACACACACACACACACACTGGACATGACATCTGAACCATATAATTTATTAGCGACCCACTCAAACAGCGTTCTAATAGAATTACACCGAATAGACACGATGCAGATGAATAATCAACAGGATTAATCAACTCTCTTCACCATCCTCTCTCTCTAACACGTCCATTAAAGAGTCACGTCACCGTTTCATTGGGTCATCTGGATGAACCCACTCTTTGGAACTCGCCTGCTGCTTTAACAAGACAATAAAGTACAGTAATAAATCAAGAGGAACCAGTTTGTCCCCAGGCAGCAACTTAGCAGAGGAGAAAACACACAACAAAAACCAGCCCTAATGAACACCAGTGTGCCGAACTGGGATTTTGGCTTCGAGACTTGACACATCAGTGTGAAGTGCTTCATCCTAAACGTTACACGTTTAGAAAGAACCTCACAAGTAGAAGCAGAGAACATTGTCAAGATGTTATATCGATTTCAGCTGAAGCAAATTCAAAAAATCTGCTGCACAGAAATCACGTGGTTTGACTTGTGTTCTAACCTCGTGGCTGCATTTATCAGCTGACCAAAAGTAACAGATAGTGACATATCTGTGTCTGGAGATCGAACATATTGGAATATATATACCTGCGTTTTTTTGCTGATATAAAA
Source organism: Limanda limanda (assembly GCF_963576545.1). NCBI lineage: Eukaryota > Metazoa > Chordata > Actinopteri > Pleuronectiformes > Pleuronectidae > Limanda > Limanda limanda. Next base: position 7,600,702 of record NC_083638.1, on the reverse strand, counting down.
ACTTTTATTTAACAAAGCAGAATTACACTTTGGCTGTTTGGTATTTATTTTCTTAGATGTTTACTAAAGATTGATACAATGTTAACAAGAAATCTTTACGTCCCAGAAAAGTTCTATTTGTTTGGTTGTAGGTTATGTGTGTTTTTTTTAAATACGGTGATAAATGCTAAAGTTTTTGGTTCAAGTGTAAAATATCTAGACTCAATTAAATGTTTGGGGCATTTGGATTTGATGATGACATCTTAGGAATTTTCTTTAAGATATTTTTAGGTTCTTTTGCCTTTATTGATAGAACAGTAAGCGTAAATGGACTCAACCCTTTTACACAGGGCGCCCGTGCCAATTTGGTCAATATGCAAAGTTTTTAAACTCTAATATCTGTATTGGTTCTCCGAAAATATCCTTTTCAAATTAAACTGATCACAATAGAACTGTGACAAAAGAGGAGACGAAATTAAAAAACCTCCACATATGGTTTGAAAAAAGTGAAAGTATTTTATTAATTCAAATTCTCTCTAAAACTTTAAAACTTTATATTTATTAGTAAAATGTTCACTTATGGTTTTTATCCCACAGGTCAGTGAATGAAGAGTAAAATCTTCACATAAGACTTTTATGTTTAAGAGCTGATTACACCAATACACACACACACTCTCATCTGAGGTCGCTCAGGTTTTAACCCTGAATCTCTCCTTGTCCTCGAGAGAGAGACTGAAACTCCACCTCCGCTCCGTCAGTGGGTCACAGTTGACGAGCATCAGCTCAATGAGACATGAAGCTCTGTCTGTTTCAGAGCCGCGGCTGCAGCTTCTCTCGAGACCCTGAACTCTAGGAAATGCCTCAGAGGAATATTTAAAGTAATTACACGCTGTCTGTGCCGTCTAATATTGCGACCATGCGCTTGAAATTCCTGAAAATAATTCATAAACACGCTCTCTGGCTCGCAGCGTTTTGTTTGGACTGTTTGCTTTCATATGGTATCATTCAGGCCGAACACTTCTAACCGTAACAATTCTGCTCTGGGATTATAAGTGTGGCAGGGGTCTGCTGAGCTGTCTGGCGCCACCGTCCTCCTCAACGTGTCATTACTGTAACCACAAGGTCAGCACAAGACACACATATCCTCTCAGCTACAAATCAATTCTGCCACTGTATGAAAACATGAAATATACGTCAATAAAAGTTCAACTGAAACATGCCACAAACACACCACGGTACTTATCTGCTGGAGACGGCGCTCTGTTAAGTCATCGGATGATGTTTTGACTTGATGGCTATCAATCTTCCTCTTGCAATAAAAAAAAAAGAAAATGGTCGTCACACAAACACAAAACTAATCAGATGAACCATTAATCAAGATAAGAGGGAATGCCATTTTAATATGTTTTAATTAATTATTAGGCATATATATCATCTATGTCAGGATTTGCTTCTGTGCAGGACTTTTCAGTTATGTTGTGGACATTTTGAAACTCACTGTCTGATCTTTGAACTTGTTTCCCAGTAATGTTGACTGGTGTCTGTGGTAATATCTGGGCCCATCGGCTGTGATCTGATGACAAGTCAGTCTCAGGGGGGAAGGGACAATATTTCGTGGCCTCGGGCTGAAGTCAAACCAAAGCAGAGTTATAGTTTTTGTAGGTGTTCTAGGTCCAGATGACATTTTGGATAATCTCTAGAGCCAGCAACTGCGTACGCGATATGATGATGAATCAAAAAGCTGAGAGACGATGCATGAGAGACAGAAATTACTGGAGTTGTGCCGTGGCTGTTCTACACCTGATTGTTAGGAACAGGCTGTTGGTTTGTGGTGATGCTGGTCGCAGCTTTTCTTTCTGAAACTGCAAAGAGTGACCTGCAGTGATTGAGATGCAGCAACAGAAGCCGGTCGCCTGTTTACTCAAAGTTCAGTGAAGCCCGACTGAGAAAGCAGAACCCTGAACCGGAGATTCAGACGTCTTTGCAGTGAGTGACATGGTCAACGACACCAACTTGTCCCAGTTACTGATGCTACAGAGCACTGGGTGTCTGTTTATTAAAGGTTTATTAATATTGAATGTATCTCATGTAAAAATCACATCAAATCCGGTGTAGAAGATGAGTAGGTGAACAGATCTTGAGATATGCAAGTCACATACAGACAGACAGGGATTTCTGGAATCAGCAGATAGATGACACTCCACTTTTTAAAGAAGATTTGCTGAATTTGCCGTTTCGTGGATTTCAGCTTAAAAAGAGATTTACGCTGTTTCCTCTTTTCCCAGCTCAGGCAGACATTCATTCAAAATCAAGCCAACTAGTGCTGAGCGTGGGGCTGATAGCTTGGCCTGCTATTTTATCGCTGCAGTGTGTGTGGTCGGTCAGGATTGTTTGTTACTGCTGGAGTTGGCAGCTCTCTCCGCTGTACAAAGTAGAAACCCTGGCATGTTCGGCAGGAAAATGTCCGGGTGCTCCACTGCCCCTCGAAGTAAAAAGATCCACTTTCCTATCAAGAAAGATGTAGAAAAGAGATGTTTGAAGCTTTAATTACAGATTTAAATACAGAGATTTGGCAATTTATAGTTAGACTAGTGTTGTTTGCCCTGCTTTGGTCCAGGTTACCCATTATTTGAAAGGGTGCAGCCCCCCTGGGGACGTCAGGGGAACGACAGATCCATGAGGAAATGTGTCCGATGCGGGTTTTGAAATCTGTGCACACAGTTCATAAGCCGTGCTCTCGGATTCACAGATTTGTAAACTGGAACCCTTGGATTCATGCTCTCAAACGACTCGGTTTGTGATTGAAAAGCTCAGGAAATGTGTTACACAATGAAACCTGTTATCACACGAAACCTGAAAACCTGCGATCAAAGTATTTGTTTCTGTTTGTATGAAAAGCTCAGGAAATACACAACAAAAAGGAGTTAAAACGAGAATCACTCGAGTGCAAAACTTCACAGTCGACACTTCACATCCTCGCGTCCTCAGAGATTCCTCCATTTATAGTGAGATGAAATGTACAGCAACACCCTCTGTGTTTGTACCATCGGGTCAATACTCCTAACAAAGTCTCCGGGGCCGGTGTTTGGCCTCTGGTGCGTGGAGGAAGCAGCGCACAGGCTCGGTTTTACTTACAGGAGTGAAAAGTTGACCCTGCAGATCCTCAGGGGCTCGGTTAGCGCTCGGATCTTATCCCCGCTCTGTCGGCGTGGAGGCAGTGTGAGTGTGAAGAGGTTATTTTGTTCTGGAGCCATGAAAAGGGAGAGAGCGGAGGAGAACCTCGGCGCTGGAAGAGAGCGGGACACAGCTAGCTGCTCTGTGGTTTCCGGACCATACCCCAGAGTCTAATTTAGCCTTATTTCTCCTCTCTGCTCCCCACATCCCGTCCACTCCGGCTGCCCCTGCTCCCGCCGCCCACCCCGGCAGATTGGAGCAGCACAATTTGATCAACAATAATGCAGCGAGCAGCAATGAGGTGACGGACCTTTTAAATTCAGTTATTCCCGTAACAGCTGTACAGGACTGCGGTCAGGCCTCCACTCCGAAAATCGTCAAACTAGCCCCCATTCATTTCACGCTGTGCATTGTTTCTGAGATTCTCTTGTGATCAACTTCCTGTTAATAACTGCGGTCATGTGGATCGTCGTTTGTGAAACCCCGGTCACACCACCCGCACTTTGTAAATTGATGCCTGTCTATCCTTGGTCTTACGGTAAATGTCCTTTGAGCGGAAAAAGGCCAAAGACGAACGTTTAAAAGTTAAATGTCAGTTATTATAGACGTTTGATTTGAATAACACTAGGGCTGCCACTAACGACTATTTTTCTATCGATTAATCGGACGACTATTTTATCGATTAGTCGATTAATCTAAACGACTAATTTTCCTCCAAAAAAATCAAATTGACCATTTCATTTCAGTTAATTTTATTTTGACAACAACAAACTGTATGTCATCGTATAATGCAGCACAAAACAAAATGTAAACAAAGGCTCAAATATTAAAGTGCAAAACTGTAGGCTTAAACTAGCAACTCCAACGTGATAAAAATAAATAAAAAAGAGGGCATATAAGTTGAGTCAGCAGTGCAACTCAAAAAGATATCAAAGTTTCTATTTAACCCCTTATCAAAATAAAAAAGTTAGGTCTGCATATTAAACAAAGTGCAACAAGTTTAAAGTATAAGAAACAATGGTGTCCAGCTCAAAATCAAACTCAAACGTTAGTTAGACATGCGTGTTGTAATGTAAGAATGTCAGCATGTCCACATGTTCTGGACTCAGTCTAGCGGCCCCCCCCTCCCCCCCCGCGGGCGCCGTAGCTGAGGTGACGCGAGAAGGACCCGACCCTGGGCCGCCGTCCGCACCTGCGACGGACACCGCCCCGCGGTCCAAGAGAAAGGAAGCCCCCCCACCAGCGACGCCGTGAAGCGCCGTGGACGAGGACCCCCCCCCCCAAAAAAAAAACAACTTGAGGCGGGCCGCACACCGAGCCTCCGGCTGCGTGGAGGGGGGCGCCGGGGCGACTGCTGCCCCAGCCGCGGCATGCATAGTCTATCGCGGCTGGTGCCCAGCGATTTAAAAAAAAAAATGCGTTGACGCATGGACGATGGAATGATATATATGTTTTTTACTATAATTAAAGGCAAATATGGCCAATTGTAATATTTTAAGTGGACGCTACATCGTCAAATAGGGTAACAGCCTCCAAAATAAGAGATCTGGTGCTCTGGATGAAAAGGGGTCAAATCCCAGTCCGTCCCAGTCCTCTTCTGGAACCGGAGGAAATTAACGTCTGCAAATTGGCGTCAGCGGCGAGGCCAGGGCGACTCGGAGACCACGTCCGTTCAGCTTTCCAGCCGGCCAACATGTGGTTTCTCGCCCAATCTCCTCTGAATGTATAGTTGATCGTTTTCTTTGGGCTTTGTGTTTATACTGGCCCATATAAGAGTGGCTATTAGTGGTTAATAATAATGGAGTACAACGTAAAAAGGTTTTTCAATGTGAACTATTGTATGTCTTAAGCAGCCTCCCCTCTCTCTCTCTCTCACTCTCTCTCCCTGTGAAAAATCCGGTAAAGTGTTATGTGAATAAGGTTCGAAGTAAATGAGTTTTAAAGCACTTTAAGGTGTTTTACACACTTTTAAAAATTATAATCAGGCGTTTTGATATTATAATACACGTAATTCTGGCCGTTTCCAGCTCTTTACAAATGTCGATGATCCATTAACAGTTGTCATAACACTGGAGCATGATTATTCTGCACCACATGGTCGAGAACTGGCATTATGTCCTGTCCCCGTGTGAGAGGTCTTTTCACAGAAGCATCTGGTTTGCGTCCCAAGATCCAGTCATGTATTTCACTGCTGCACGTTTTCTTTCACAAGACATTTCCACAACTTCATATAGACTTACGTAAAATGTGTTGGACAGAGAGCTAATGTGTAGTTAAATTATCAGTAATAACTCCAGTCATCACAACAGTATTTGTCATTTTATTGCGTACTTTCTTGGACGAAGTTGTTTCAGCTAGTTGAGTTACTCCTGGCCCATTCGTCAGAGTTCCTTCTTCGATTCAGGAACAGAACGCAGTGGAAAAAACTGACCGAGGCTTCGTCCCGATGGAGGCGCCTCATCCTCTGAAAGCTGCATTTGAAGAACGATTACGCAGCAGCGCAACTAGCCTGTCGCATTTTGAAGGCTACTGTGAACATGACCAAGAATTGGTCCGTCCATGACAGAGCAACAAGGATCCAATGGGTGAATCCCTTTTTTAACCGTATATATCTAACTACAGTGCTTTCCTGGACTTGAAGTTCTTTCACGGGTTTGTACGTTTGACAATTTAATTTATTCTGCTCCAAAAAAAAACGGTATTCCTATTTGCGTCACATGCTTGTGTCACATGCTCTTACTGTTGCGTCATTAGCTACTTTTGAGAAGCTGCACTAACGTCAGCTCAGGCCTCCAGCTAGCTAGCTTATTTATTATTTTCCTTCCTTAATGGTGCACAATAAATCCTGGGATCAAATGAATTTTGGGGAAATGAAAGGACGAATTTCTTGGCCGCTTTTGAAGGAGTTTTATTTATATCTTGGTGCTGGAACTAATTGAAAAGTCATCCAACACTGCAGTAAAAATAAGGAATGGTTGCTGTCAAACTTGCCACCCACCTCTCTTGTCTGTTTTATTTTGTGTTGTTGTTTTACACGACATAGCGTTGATGTTTTGAATTCACCTCGGATTTTGATATAAATTATCATTCAGGTTGTGCAGATTATTGTCAATCTTCCCATTTGACTGCAGTCTGTGAGTTAATAACATGCTTCATCCTGCAGTAGTCACATGCACGAAGGAAAGAAAGATGAGACATGGAATAAAACGTCTGCCTGCTTGTCAGTGCTCATCTAAGACGCTACTGTATCATCGGTGACTGCTGTAACATGCGTGTAGGTTTTCAAAATTAGCCCAAAGAGAAACAGATTAAAGATCAATCTCTGCACAAACATGTGTTCAAACACTCATCTCTGTTTGCAAATCTGCAGGATTACAGGTATTTGATCTGCCCTTCATACGTGTCGGCGTCATATCAGTGTCAAACAGGAAATCTGAAACTGAGAGCAGGCCTGCGGGGAAAGTGGAATAACAAGAATAAGAGTCTTAACAGTATCACTCTGCACAGTCGTACTCTGAGCTCAATGCTAATTTTAGCATGCTAGCTTGCTCATTGAGACAATGCTAAAATGCTGATGTTTAGCACTTAGTCAAATCTGTCATGTTCCCTGTCGCTATTTAACGTGTTAGCATGCTAGCATGTTAGGATATGCGCATTAGCCCAAAGTAGCGCAAGAACAAAGTAACGCTGAAGGGAAAACAAGGCGAGCCTCATTAGTTTTGAAAGCATTTGTTCATAAATTAAACTGCTTGAACTGTGACCTGATGGGGGCGCTAGAGGAAAAGTGAAGAGATTTCAATTTATCCTGGAGGAATCATGAATGTATGAACTAAACCTTACTTCAAAACCACCTCATGGTGGCACTACAGAGAAAAAGTCACTCACCAAAATCATCATCCTCTGGGGACCATGAATGTACAAAATATCAAAGTAACCCATAGAAGGGTTTAGTCTTGACCAAAGTGGCGACCAACACCGTACCAACTCATAGGCTGTATATAAAGATGGACGACATGACAGCTCCTATAAGTAAAACCAAAACATCCTAGTTGCCCCCTGGTGGCTGCTTGCAGTATTAGTCCTGCTCTGGATGTGAGTAGAAGGGACATGGGCCCAATTCAAAAGATCAAAGTACACGTTGAAATCGAATTTTCTAAAAACGTGATGAAACTTTGTTATTGTCAGCTGTTTATTTTGCGGGATGTCGATACCGCGGCGCCACGATCAATACTGTTCACACTCATCACCACAAGATGGCAGCACCCAATTCCAGAATATTTTTGGCTAAATTTTTGTACAAAGGGAGGAAGTGGTGATGGAGCAACTATCTTTATTTACTTTCCTTTTGGATAAACTGCTAACATGATGAAATGTTTATTATCCGCATTCACTTCAAACTATAATTTGTGGATTTCTGAATACCTGAAAACAAAATTCTCACTTTCATCCCTCGCTCTCCACTTCTTTCTCTTTCCCTCTGTCTCTCCTGTAGGAGCAGGATTACGTTTGCGCTGCCAGGTTTTTTTCTGAAGGTGGAAACTCACAAAAGCCTCAAAAGCCCTGCAGGCGAGTTTTCTCCCACTGCTGACAGATTTCACACTGCAACTTTCCCCACAGCACACACCTTCGCACACACACACACACACACACACACACACACACACACAGACACACACAAGGACACAAATGATCACACTATTTCTTGCCAGCAGTCCTTTAATCGTCAGTGATTGTTCAACACACACGGGACAACTGCACTCGAATCTCTACGAGACCCGAGTGTGAACCTGCCTCAGCGGAGCGATTTGTTATGAAAGAGAAAACGACATAAGGAGAGAAAAGAGATATTAAGCTCTCCCTCCCTTTATGTAGGCTTCATAAATCTACAGTGAGAGACACATCAAAGAAACAAGACGCAATCATCTCTTCATCTGCTCAATTATGCACTTTTTTAATGCTCTTAAAAGGTTAATAAATCACATCAAATGGACTTTGATGTCGACAGTATCGGACGTTTTTTTGTACGATGCAGTTCAAGGTAATGTCGGTTATTATAGTGACAATACAAATGTGTCTCAGGAAGAAACTTTGAAGGCTGCTTTCTGCTTCCCGGTCGGAGTGATCTGAATATTATAAATGCAAAAATACATCTAGGTTTTGTAACTTTGCTCATTTTTTCGATCTTAAAATTGTCAAATCTCTGCATGTTGACACAGATTCTCTTATTTTCTTCTTTTCAAGCCCGAATCCCATATTTCCAGCAGTTTATTCAAACCTGTCTATTTTGATCTATTGTCTATGTATTTCAGGGGCTACTAATTTGTGTAAGTACTTTTTTAATCACACTATTTCTAGTGAAATTATAGTATTTAAGAAAATCCTATGAGAGTTTTCACACAAAAAGTATAGAATAGGATTTTCCAAAAAAATCACATCCCACAACAACAACCTCCCCCACACAAACATAAAGACACATCCCCATGTCATTTGTGTGGGTTTTCAAGTGGTATATGTTCAGCAGTGGGTGTTAATGGATGGGGAACCCCCCCCTTTGTGGATTATAGATGAGGGTGGGTGACCTGCTTCCGTGACTGAATCTGTGATGAGGTGATAGAGCGGCATCCGGCTGTTTAGTGGCTAAATAATTCAGTAATCGCCCCTGGCCACTGAGAGGTAAACCGCTCATTGGTTATTTTGATTGAGAAATAACACGCAGAGACAGATTTCAAGACGGGGAAAACATTTTCAGATTAATTTTACACAACAGCAGGCAAACCAGTGGTGTATAAACCTATAAGGGGGGGTTTTGAGGAAGCCAATTTCACTCTCAGACCATTTTCATACGGACGAATCCCATCAGTGGGAGATGTTCAGTGCTTTCCAAGAGTAATTCTTATCTGAATAAGTGTGAAATTTACATCATTGGTGAACCTGCCTCAGTGATTGTGACTATCCACAGTGGTTAAATTTGCATAATAATTCATACAAGAAGGTTCTGACTTCTGGGAGGGAACCTGCTGGCAAATCAGGGTCTTTCTTATTGTGTGTTTGCGTTTTCTACCCGAATCTTTGTGGTCTTTCTCCAGGTTTCCTTCCAGAGTCCAAAGAGATGAATCTTAGGTTAACTAAGGAATCTAAATTTCCCCAAATATGAGCTTAGGTGTTGTCTCTACGAACTCGAATGTACGAATGAATATATTTATTTTTTCTGTTTGTGGGTGTTATAGATGTCATCAACATGCCCACTTTTCCTGCTGTACTCTCACATGGACTCACTTGGAGATTTCACTAGGGCGGTGGCAGAGTTCTGATATAGATGTTTTGGGAAACTGGCTCAGTTGGCCCCTCTGGAAATTTGAAGGAAAAGGACCAGACTTTAAAGTTCATGTCTGAAAGCAGCTTACATGTCGGCTCTGTGAGGGACTGTCAAGGACGTACTCAACCTTTTGCCCGATGTCATCTGACGTTGGCTCCAACAGTAAAGACGGATGATCTTGTTAGGATGTCACTCAGGTGGTGTAAATAAACATCTGCTCTGCCATAGTACATATTTCCCCTTGGTGAGTTCTTCTAAAGAACTCAAGGCTTATTTCATCTTCCCAAACAAGATGTGCCAACCTCACAGAGGCAAAAACCCCAAAACGTGTTTTCAGAGTCTGGGAAATTCAAGAAAGTCAGAAGGACTTTAAGGAATTTGAATGTCAGGGAACGTGGTAAACACCAGTGGTGAAGTGGTGAGTAGAAGAAAGAACAACTATCCATCCATCGGTGATTTCCATTTATATGTAAGTTCATATAACAACAACATGTCAAGAATGAACCTACATCCACTGACGGCTTTTCTTTGGTCCACTCATGGGCCTTATGTACAGATGATTATAAGAATGGAAATAACCTGGTAATTGAATGAAATGAAATTATGATATTAATGTTTCCTCTGGACGTCAAGACAGGAAAATAACTGATGTTCATGAAGACAGATTCATGTCATCTTGTTATTTTGAGTTGTTCTAGAACACAACCATCATCTTCATCATCATCATCTTCTTCATCATTACAAATATATGAGTGTAACCCCGTCTGAGCTGCATTTTATTCTGCATTCACACAATGATGGGAAAACAGGAAGAACAGGAATTAGCCTCTTGTTGTTTCAAATTGTTTCTAAGAGGGTTTACCGTTATAACCACCATTTCTAACAATGTAGTCATAAACAGTTTAAGTGGGTTATTTCTTTGTCAACATTCAAATAAATAGTTTCGGAAGGGCAATGCATTCCCTGTACATACCAGTCTGACAATGGTTTGAATGGTATGTGTTTTATATCGACGGAATTTATACCACATTGAAATTGATGACTGGTTGAACTGTAGATTGTGTCTTTAATCTTATTTGTTTTTTGAAAGTTACTTTATATTAAACACTACCATGACATCATTCCTACCATATGATCATCATTATGTTTTGATCTATATAATCTTTAGATTGTGTCTATAGGATTCAGAGATACCTTTAAAAATGCATTTTGTAACTATGCACATCATTGTATTTGTATTTGATGCTTCCTGAGGTCAGATTCTTGACCTCGACCTCCAGCTTTGTCCGATTTGCTCCAAAAGTTGTTCATCGTGAGATAGACTCCGAATTCATATTCCTTCCAAGTTTGTTGAAACTCTGTTAATGTGCTGTTGAGTTATTGTGTACACAAACCCTCTAGATAGCAGGTTAGCTCAGTTGCTCATTGACTAACTGTTGATTGTACACAATATTTACCTTCATATCAATGGTTCTTTCCTGTCGGATCCACAGCCACTTCTTTATTTCCCACAAGTGTAACCAGTGCAGACCAGTGATTCCACAGGAAACACTTGGTTCTGCTGATTGAAGAGCAGATGATGAGCAGCTCACAGGACTCAGTGGAACCAAAGGCCAAAATTTGCTCTGTTATCGCTGTTTGTCTATCTGTTCGCAGGATCACTCTAAATCTACTGAACCGATTTGAATGTAATTGGTGTGGATGGTGTGGTGTTAGCCAAGGATCAACTCTTGAACTTTTGCTGCAGATCCGGTCGAAGAGGCGGATGTGAGTTAGAGCTTTAGCCGAATGCTCCTCTAGCTATTTTTATTTTCTTTTTACCAAACCATTTGTTGTTGTCCGCATCTCCTTCTAACCTGACTTTTTACATAATCACTCAAAAACACTGAACATCTGCTGTGAGGGATGACTTCAGGTGGACGTGCCCAGGAGCTGAGTTCCACAGGCAGGTGCACTAACAGACGATGACAGTGGGAAAAGTTAAGCATCTCTTTTCTCTCGGTATATTTGTCATCACTCTTCGTGCGGCGATGCTCGGTCCGGGCACGTTGGGATCACTTGATGAAACCCCACAGCAAACAACAGCGTACATACAGTAGTTAAGGGTACGAGCGTTTGTACTCTATGTGTACAGTGGGTTCGTCTGTGTGAATGCATATAATTGCCAGGTTCTTACATCAAATGCTTTTCAATCTGCACTTCATTATTGCTGCGCTCCGGTGGGAGGGAAATTAGGTGTGTTTATGTGAGTTATGCGTGAGTAGGTGAGAGTGTGTGTGTGTGTGGATGTAAACTGCGGCTGTTAAGTGCCGTGTGCCTTAGGAAAACATTTCCACTCGTCCACAGCGATGACTGTACGCACTAAATCATCACTTAATCTCCCCCATGCTCCGCCCTGAGTAGGGCATGAGTGACAAACTCTCACACTCTCTCACACATGTTGTCATAGGTCACCGACAGGGGCTTCACAGGCACTTGTGTTTTCTGGAGAGGAATCATAACCTCATCCCCAGTCGCCACGACTTCAGAGGATTTATATTGTATTAAGAGCCATTTAAAGATTATCTCTCAAAGAAGTAGATTCACGCACGACAATGATCGGTGAATCTGATTAATCTGTAGTGTCTCCAATGTTATTGGCTGGAAAACGTAATTCTTATCGTGTAATTTATTGATTTCATGGTGATGCCATCATTTTGACGAAAATCATTCCCTCCATATGATCAGAAATTATTTTGTATATGAGCTTTATGTTGTGTTGTTAGTCCTATGGTTGCAGAGATACCTGGAAAAATGCACTTTTGAACCATGCAATATAATTCTTCTCATTTTGTGTCTTCTTCGTGATGTCATTTACTGACAGTTTGTACACACACACACAAAACAATACTTTTTCTTGTGCAGGGTGATAATCCATTCCCTTGCCCCTTACCCTAACTTTATCCATCAACAAAACTCCTTGCCACAACCCTTATAAATAAATCTAATTCAAACTTGAACCTTAAGTCAAAACTCTCAAACAGCCCTTTGAAGTTGTGAGAACCAGTCGTAGGCTCCAAACAACAATGGTGACCTTCTCAATCTGTGCACCATATCTCGAAAAACCCTTTGATTTGATCAGCTTAGCGTTTGGCATGTGAATTGTCAAGGGCCCAATGTGGTGCATTATCAAATTTGGAGCAATCTAGACGAGGCACAAGTTCAATATGATTGAACCTTGAATAAACAGATGACCAGGGATCTGCAGCAGTGGCGGCTGGAACTAATAAACATCAGGGATGTTGTCACGATTGACGACGGCAACAACAACTGATTCTCCAGCGTGAGGTTCTGTGAACTGAGTCGAGCTTCACTAAACTCTGAGTAAACAGTAGAACAGCTCTTTGTGCAGCTGCGTTGGCTTCAGGGTTCTGAGTTCTGCAGCAGATCTTTATTTTCTGCAACCAGCATCGCCACAGACGGAACAAACAGACCATTACAAACAGACATGTCCTGCAGTACTTCATCTAAATACATAAACATAAACAAAGTTATGAAAGACTCTAGTGATGTTCAGTCGGAGGATGTTTGATCACTAAGAGTTTGAAGGTTCTGGTTCGTCTGTACTCCCCAGGATCTCGATGGCTGTTTTAGATTTACAGCGTGATGATAGATTACTGTATCATACGTTTATGTCGAATCATAAAAACAAAAGCATTAAAAAAACATTAGCAGCAACCAGGTGTGTGCAGCTGTGCCAGTTGTTCACTCAGTGCAGTTTCACATCTAGTTTCTCTTTGCACAAGCTGGGAACGTTTTCAACTCACATCGTCAAGCTGCAACTTTCAATCTTTTTCCATTTACTTTCATCTTAGTTCCAGCTCTGAACTTAGCTTTCCATATGATTCCCATCTGATTTGCACTCAGTCTCAACCCACAATAAGACTAGTGTACAGTGTAATGACAGTAATGTAATGTGCTCTGGTTTCAGACAGCTCTTCAAACAAACCACACAGGAGAGGTTTACTTTTTCCTCAGCAACACCTTGGAGAAGATTCCACAGCGAATCAGGTGATTTCCCTCCGACTGTCGGAACAAAGAGCCGATCTGAGGCGGCACAGATGTTTCCTGAAGCGCTCGAAGTGACACTATCACGTTACTTACCTGTCACATGCCACAGGAACAAGAGGGATTCACGCTGCAGCTAATGGGAGTTGTTCAGAGTTATTTATTTCTTTTCCAGGGATCATTTCATGGCTGTGAACTGGAACCAATCACAGCTAATAGAGTCTGTAGCTGTCAGAGATGGAGGCGGCTCGGGAGACACAGCAAGATAGGGGGCGACATCTGTGGGGGGAGAACCGACAGGAAGAGGGGGAGAGAGAGGGAGAAGGAGAGAGATACGGAGGGAGGCAGTGGAGGAGATCAAATTAGAGCAAGGCGGCGGCTGAGATTAGCCCGACGTGGCTGAACCATTATTTGATGGAGGCTTAAACATCCCTCACACTGAGGAAACTATCTCCAGGTGTGAAATGGATCCACCTTGGTTCTGCTTTAGGGGCTTTCAGAGGGGGGGGGGGTGGAAACTTCAATTTGATGAAGACCTCGGCTCAAACGGACTTTGTCTACCTTCGGTGGGCCTCTCTGGATTATCCATGAGGCCTTTATGACCTTCTCTGCCCGAGTGGATTAAGCAAAAAATTATATACCTGCAATATACCACAAACCCCCATTATCCAATAATAACAATATAGATATTCACCTTGGTGTCAGCAACCTGAATCTGTTAATAAGGACCAATGACAGCGGTGATACAGCTGCACTGGATTGATAGTGGGTCTAAAGGAGAACGTTTTTTATTTAGTCTCCCAATGGGACAAAGAAGATTTTTTATTAAAGATGATTTAATAGTGTTTTTGTGTGTTTCTGCCAAAAGCTAATTTGGAACATTAACATTCAGCGATGAGCCAAAGAAGAACAAGTTTCTCAAGATGGAGAAACCAGCAGGTCTGGTACAAAGTAATAAGATTAATTAAATAAATAACTAGAATGTCACTCAGTCGTCCACATATCTCAACCTAGGCCAAACAGCCTGCTTAAAGTCAATCAAGATGCATTACACACTTATAGATATCTTCCCAACCTGTGAACCTGCTCAAAAATTCACCGGGTGCCTCCTCGGGTTACGCCTCAAGCCTTCACAAAATTTCATGGAAATTGATTCAGTATTTTCGGAGCTGACAGTGAAACAAACAGAGTTGAAATTTCCAGTTTCCTGGTATATTTCTACTTATTTAACCAGCTTGTGTTCTCATGTGATTCCAGTGGATCTCTAAACTGCAGCGAGTCCATCAGATCCATTCTGTAGTCGTGGTAACAGGAGGTTTTATCTGGCAGCAGTTTTCTGCAGCCTCACAGCATCCATATTCATCAGCGCTCTGACGTGTCCACCCTCAGCACAGTCTGCTCCTCGTCCTCCTCACTCAGGTGCACTCACCTTGGAGGGGGGCCGTCACACCCTGATGCCCCCCCCCCACACACACACACACAGTACATGAATTAGCCTTGAGTCGGTGACAGTGACTGCGGAACAGCAGGAACCAGCAAGGACGGCGAACTGACTTCCAAAGCAAACACACACCAGCACCAGCCTGGGTTAGGAATATGTTTTCAGTGAAGCTGACGTCAACGTTTCCTGTTTTCTAAAAAAAATTGTATTAATTTCAACCAATTTCACAGTTATTACCCAAAAAAATTGTAATTACACGTCACAGTTATTTCACAGTATAACTTACTTCTATGCCAAGACTGGAAAAAACTATATTAGCAGTTCTTTTAGGCTAAATTTAAATTTCATAGCAGGGAGTTAAATATATTTATGGCATTAACATTTAACATTTATTATCAGCCTGGTATGAAGTCCTGACTTTGATGTATTGTTTACTGATTGATGTTTTCATGCATTGCATTGTGAATTTGTGCCATTAATTATTAACGTTTTCTCCATTTGATACAATCAAACCATAGTATTGTTTAGTAATTTGTTTGCTTAAATAAAAGAAAAAAATTGTCATTTTAAACTTTTGTCTCCGTCCCCTTGACCCCTTTCAGCTTTTGAATAAAATATCTATAAAATACTTTAAAATAATTAAATGTTGATTCAAATAAAGAATGTGTGACTTTTGCCATCCAAATATTGGATACAATCACTGTAGCAGCCTATTAATGACAAATCGTGTTGAAATTCACAATGTAGAAGAACTTGATAATATTAGAGCAAAGATTGAGTTAAGGAGGTAAAATATTTCCATGCTGGACACTGAAATAACAAAACTTCTTTGGTATTTACATTTTTGGCTCCAGTTGCTCAACCTGACTTTTTCGAGTCAAGAATTCCGAGCCGGAAAGGTCAAAAAACTCTGCCGGCTTGTTTTGTTTATTTTCAACCAAACTGCTCTTGATTCTTCTTTCATCTTCCTCCGGCTTCTTGCAGATCCGTGTACGACACGATGCTGCATCTCTGAAATTTTCAAACATGCACATTTCACTTCCTGACATTTCCTATTTCCACTTCCACAAAGTCCTCTGAAAGGACGAGAGGACGGATTCTGCTTCTGCTGCTGCTGAGACAGACATGAAGCGCCTCAGGCCTGCCGCTCTTCTGACAGATGAAGGCTGCTGGATGTTTAGTCATATCACCGTTAGCCTCATTAAAGCTCACTCTCGGGTGCTGTGAACACAGAGCCCGCGATCAGTCTCTGTTCCAGGGTTCAGCTTCAATCTTTGCTCTCAGTGGGGGAGGAGCCACCACACGGATGGATACTCATCACTTTGTCCTCTGTAGTTTGGTCTGGATCCCAGCGACACACTGGTCACTGGTCTGTTCCCAATCAACCGTCCTGCTCAGTATTCAACTCTGCTCTTTATGAGATTTTAGAGACAAACGTTTGAAAGTGAATGTTATATCAGTTTAAATATCAACAATAGCTCAAACAACTGTGTATTTTTATAAAAAGTATTTTATCATGAAACTCTGTAACTGTGGTTGCACGATGCCGAACTAGGTATCTTTATAGTGAGCATGTATACATGAGCATAAATGTGACATGAGCTCTGACAGCAGCAGCAGGAATTGATTAAACCAATAGTATTAACATACAAGTCCATTAATGTAATATATCTTTTTTGTATGATTGCAATATATTAATATATTCTTATACATTATTTAGAAAATCTATTGTGCGGCATTTTGAGGGCTCTTGGTGCCACGGCTGCTCAGTCGGGCCGGTTCTGTTCTGTTTTTTTTTGTAGCTGCACTTTTAGGACAAAGTGTCAACAAGATATCACCTAATCAAATAAAAATGATAAGATAGCACGTCGATGCAAACCTGATGTCGGTGCTGCAGTGATTGATGTACGTTCAAATGTGATGGAGCAGATTGTCTGAAGATCCTTGGAAAACCCAAAATCAATTTCTGTGTCAGTTTCCATCTTGAATCTGACATGTGAGAGTCAGATTCGTATCTTCCTTTGTTCCATTAAAGGACGGGCCGACCACTTTCTCTCCTCACTGACGTCACAGTCGAGGACCAGGAGGAGAAGCAGCACGTCACCGGGCACGAGGCGAAATCCATCTCCTGCAGCTAGTTCTTAAAAAACAACAAAGTGAAAACAAATAAACACACAACCCCTAAAAAACCTTATGGATTCGTAGATATCTGATAAGACTCTGCAGGAGTTACAGCCCACGTGTCGAGCACGACGTGACGTCCATCAGAGAGCAGGCAGCGAGAGGTTCAGGGAGGAAAAACTTCTACAAGGGTCCCGTCACTCCCCCAGTCGCTGCCCTCGCGCCAAAGTCAATGTTGCCTCAACGTCTCGGAAAAACAGGTTGAAGCCTGCAGCTCCAAATATCTGTTGGGTAAACAGACTGTGTGTCCTCCTGAGGCAGCACAGCCCCGTCACCCTTGTCACCGATTTCTGCCGCTCACTTCTCACCCCTCGGCGTCTGGTGGCCCTCATGCCACCCAGCAGCCGGCTGTGATTTGCTGAGCAACAGTAGAGGGCCTTATAAGGGCGTATAACCTGCAATTAAAGTTCATTTATAACTTCTATTTCATAATTCTATGATAAAGTCAAGTTCACTGCTGCTATGTGTGAACATTGCTCCACATTTACATTTTTGTTTTGCACAGTTTTTGACATAATGATGATTAAACATCCAGTTTGTCCATCTTTCTTTTTAAATCCAATATTCTCCCCCTTTTCTTTACCTTCTTTATTTTTTAAAAGATCATATTTAGGCATTTTACTAGGTGAGCTCGACGAAAGAAGATCTGAGCTGATGATCTCATCTGAGTTAATGCAATTACTCTCAATAGCAATTTAATATTCATACTATTAGACCCTTTATTTTGCAGGCATACAAGCTGCCTTCTTACAGGAAGTCAAGTGATGAAGACATTAAATAGTTTTTATTGACAGATAATTCTCCTAAAACACTAGAGCTGATCATCAACCAAAGAAAGATGCAGCAAAAGACAATGTTCAGTGTAGTAAAGATATTAATTATGGACTTTAAAGGTTCAGTTTTTACTTTGTAAATAACACATATATTCATTTTTGTGTACAAACATTATTGCGGAAAATTTACGATAAACGATTTCATTATTATCTGAGGATCTCAGAGGAGTAAAGTGTCTCTGAAAGTTAAGTGCATTGCTCTTCTGGAATAAGTGACACAGGATGAAACCACCGAGCTGCAGACGTTTGGTTCTTTAGTGAAAACGACGACTTAAAGTGACGCTGAGAAATTGCTGTTATTTCTAATGTGATTTCTGGCTCAAAATCTCAGTAAAACTTGCAATTTAGATAAGAGGGTCAGAAACACCCAGTGGGATTGATGGCTGCATTGACGAGGACACAGAGTCTAGTCTGGTGTTTCTTTCACACATAATGTGACCTGGGAAAACCAGTTATCTTTTGATATTAAAGCTAAACACATGCTTGTGTGTTATCAGAAAGAAATTACGTCTCAATGTACACAAGGCTTAAACGATAATAATCTTAGTTTTAGATCATTTGGCTTCTGTGTCCTGACACATGGAGAGAACTGTATGGAGGTGAACTTCTGTGGGTGGATCATTAGTAATCTGCAGTTATCCAAAGTTTAGCTGAAACCTTTGACACCAGTGGGTCATTATGACACTTTGGTCTCACTCCTCCACCGTCCATGTTTCCTTTCACAAACAGCGAAGGAGCAGGAAACAAAGGCTCCGTGCTGTCACACTGAGGAAACGCTTCATGAATTTTATATGAGCATATTCATTTCCATACAGTCACCTCTGCACTCCGCAGCGTCTTTCATGTCCAGCTGCTTTTCAGCCTCTCGCTTTCGAAATTAGTCTTTTGGAATTTTTACATGAGCCATAACGAACAGTGTGCTGACAGGAGTGGCTGTTTTGTTTTAACTGGGTGAGTATATACGTGTGTGTGTGTGTGTGTGTGTGTGTTGTATGAATACATGTATGTGTGTGTGTTTAGCCTGAGGCCAAGTATCTTGACTGACAGGAGCAGAGTCCAGTCTGCAGATCCCAGAGGCAGCAGGTCTCCACCGAGGTTTGACCCGCCTGCTTCCCCTCATCAGCTTCTCACCGCTCAGGTGCACGAGTCCCAGCGGCACTTTTACATGCTTCACTTTAGAAACTACATGGTGTTGCTTTTCGAACACGCAACTATGTCGTATTTTACAGCTTTTGTTGGCTTTGATCACAGTGAAGGTCAAAGGTTGTATTTTTATTTCCATGTGCAAAGCTTTTAGATGTGAATATATGAGTAGCTTAATAACTTTTTTGGCAGATTTCAGAAAAACCTGATTTCAACACAGCTTCTTCCTAGAATAAGCAATGGTCTTTTTTTAAAAGTGCTATATAAATAAAGTTTATTATTCTTATAGAGATTGGACAACGTGGGATCTATTGTATCTATCTATCTAAATGCATGATCTAATTTTAATTTAATGGTGTTAAATCACAGAGACATTTCTTCAAGCTCTCTACTTTTGCACCTTTGCATTATACATATATTGCCAAATTTGCCAGCCAATTCTGAAAAATGTATTTCACCATCTTACATTTAAAATTTGAAAAAGCTCCAAACTTCCCTTACGGCAAAAACAACCTAATTCCAAAAGCAGCAGAGCTAGATCTACGTCAGCCTAGAATCTGGGGTCACACCTGATTTTTTATTCTCATCCTGCTTGTTTCATGAACTGATCTCAGTAATGTGAGAGTTTATGAAACATTAGATTCAGCCGAACAAGCACAAAACCTGTTTCCCATGATGTATTCTTCAGAAAGGCCGAGAAGCAGATGGCTCCATGCGCTCGGGGCAGTGGCCTAAGACGTCGATGAGTACTAAGACTAGAGTGTAAACTAAAGACGACCCCCAGGAAAAGTCAAAACATATTGCACGAGGGGAATGTGAAACAGGTGTGGTGGAACGCAGGACTCAAATCTACTTGCAGATATCAGCTCTGTCCCAAGTCCTTCAGAGAATCCCCCATTTTGAAGGTTCCTTGATGAATCACCTCTATACCCGATCAACCAAGGATCCGATGGGTGGATCCATCCTGGGCCAACTTATCGCAGGTAACCAGCTAGCTATGCAGGCGGCCGAGCTCCGGTACATGCGGCAGGCTCAAGGTAGGACATCGTTTCAGTTTGGCCTTCACGGACTTGGTCCACTCGGTGTACGAAGGGTTTTGCAGACCCGAGTCGTGATACAGCTGTTAGTGTTTTATGGGTCAAACCTCAGTGTGACCGTTCCCTTCAAAATTATACAAAAGAAACGTAAGAAGAGACAATAATTGCAGGATTCTTGGGATACGCGCAATGGAAACAAAAGGGATGTTTGTAAAACAAGAGGCTCATGGGACTTGTCAGTCCAGAACCCCTCACCACTCCTAGTTTGGTTTCTCAAGTTAATGATTCCATCAAATGAAATCTCTGTGCTTCAGTAGCATGAAACTCTCAGAATCTGCAGAGCACCGTGACAGTTACTGATCTTTTTCCAGGATTCCTGAGGTTGAGAATCGTCCTGTGAGGATTCGCTCTCTCAGCGCCGCATGTTCTCCCACTGTACGTTTTCAATCGATGACATTTTGAAGCAAGCAGCGTTACACGTCACGCACGTCAACATGCTTCACAAGGAATCACACGCCAGGAAGCTGCACACAAAGAAATCTATGGAAATGAAATCAAAGCACAGACGACGTAAAAGCAAAGAAAGAAAACAGCATTTGTTTGTGTTTTCAAACCGCAGGAAAGCTACTCCTGAATCGACAATGTTTTCTTTGTATTGTTTGTTGATGGAAAACCAAGAAGACTCTCTAACTGTGAACAGGAGCGGGATGGTAGAGGCAATCCGATATATTGCTTGGTAGCGAGTCTTGTAAGGCATCGTGAAAAAACAAGTTACAGGACGTTCAAATCAATGCTTAAAGAAAAAAGAAAAGGCAGCGCGAGGCGGCCGAAGCAGGTGTGATGTGGTTATTGTCTTTTTGTCTTCGTCAGCAGAGGCTTTCAGAACAAGCTGTGCTCGGTGCATTGTCTTCTGTTAGTGGGTCAGAGAGAACTGCACGGGAGTGATTTCACCACGGGAGAAAAGAAAAACACAGGCCGGCTTTGTTTGATTTCTTTTTACGCATCATCTACTCTCAGGAAGTAAGAAAGGCTCCACTGCAGGACTGAGATTTCGAAGGAAAGGCCTCATTAAAGTGGAAGCAGAGACAGAGAATCTGAGAATCTGCTTATTGTTTTCATCAGATACAGAAAAACTACAGGAAATAAAAGCTTTTTAACTTTTAACTTAAATTAAGATTATGACCACGACCGGTGCACATGCAACTCATCGAAAAACAAAGAAAGTAAATACATCTTTCTTTCATCTCTGGTTTTTGTCATTTTCCAAAAGATCCATTTTATATCAAATAGTCCGACTCCCACTTCACTGACAGGCAGAGAGAAAGGGTCGGTGCAGAAACTGACAAGGCTGGTAAAAACTTGATGGATTATGATTTATAGATTATTTGAAAGTCCGACGGCACAATGATGCTGCAGCTCACTAAGATTTGTGCTGGTAGGTCTGATGACCAGTCAGACAAAGACAGGACATGACGTATGAACTAATGCTGCAGAAATCACAAAAGCTCATGAATTCTCCTCGTCTTTCCAAGTCTCTGAGTCTTCTACCGCTGCTCTTTTTCATCCTGAGATATTTGTTATCCTCCAGTTTTACGGTTTCTTGTCGAACGTTAGAACATTTTCCTTCTGTATTCTCACTCGGACATCAGACACAGCCCTCCAGAAAACTTCTAGAAAACGTCCCTTGCTTTAGTTCATGACCGAAAGCGTCTTCAGATATACCCTGCTCACATTGCATTCACTCATTTGATTGATTGGTAATGTCAAAATATCGACTAAGCAGCTTGGAGAAGTCTTTTGCTTACAAGTAAAAAATGAAAGTTTGACCTCAACCTTGGAAAAATAGCACGGTTGCATTTTTTTCTGTGGCGCATTAGAAGAATAAACATAATTTGAAGGAGACAGGGTGGAGTCTCGCATGAGCAGCTCTAACTGACGTGTTTTTAATTAACCTGTATTTGCCAAGTAACCTCTGTTCTATACGCAGCCGGGAACTTGCCCCTCAGGCCACAGAGAGATGTTAATTCACACTAAAACTCACCAGCATCTAAACTCATCTTTTTCCAAGTAATGTCAAACCTGAAACAGATGTTCAGCTCCAGTTTTTCTCTGCTGCTTCGTGATGGATGGGAAATACGGCATGTGGAAAAAGACACAAAGCTGTGTTACTCGCTCGCTTTCACCTGATCATGTGCAGGAGGCCGAGCATTCAGCTGACACCAGACACATTTCCACATCTCCTCTCAGCCCTGAGTGTTTAATCACACAACCAGATTTATTGTCTCCGCTATAACTTGCGGTCGGAGTTTTGGCGAACCGGCATCTGAAGCCCGACCAGAGTAAAGTGATCGGTGGAACAGGATCTAGGAGAGGAGCAGCTCTGACCCCAGATCATCTCGAGACTCCAGCCCTGCGACCATCAGTCATCATTAACCGAGGTAAATGATGCGTTTGCAGGAGACGTGAGACGACGCAGATGGAAATCCTGCAGCAGCGGATCAGAGGCTGTGAGGCGGGGGGGCAAACAGAGAGATGCACAAATATAAGAACATTAATAAAGATTCAGACCCATTCACTGTTTGCACATTCTATTGTGTATATTTAGTGGTAAATGGATATCTACACCTAATAAAACATAGTGACGAAGACAAACACCCTATCTCACCATGCTAAATAAGGTACAAAATTATTAATAAGTTCTTTCCTGACCCACAATGCATCTTGCCACCAAGCTGCATGGTCATTTTCTGCATAGTCTCGCAAACTAACACACACACAGACAGACGTATCACCTCTTTAGCAGGTGATCAAAAGCTGAACTCCTTCCTGAAGGTGCCACTTGATTTATGGCAGGGTTGTTAAAATTGATATTAAATTCAAACCACTGAAAAATAATGGTTTAACAGTTTTTTATCGGAACTACTGTCTGTCTCTGAGAAAAGTGAGCATGGAAATTAGTTTTTGTCACAAATTTACCTCAACTCAAGGTTAGAAGGTGTTTTATAGCTTTCAATTGCTCTTTCAGTATCAAGGGAACTGGATTGTCTTTATTGTCCCTGTGGGGCAATTTGTTGCACCAGCAGCAGTATCCACACAAACCTCAGCTGCACTAAAGAGACAGGCGATAAATACAACATGGAAGACATGAAATAGCATAAAAACACAAAAATCTGCAGGTTTGCAATAAATCAAAATCACAGTGGAACGTCGGTCATGTGACAAGTGCTGGAGATTGCAAATCTTGTCGGGTCAAATTAAGTGAGACAGTTAAATCCATGAATGCTTGAAGAAAACACCTGATTAATGTTGTGTATGTCTATTTATCTCCAGATACAAACGCGGAGCCACACACGTAGAAGACAAAGACAGAGAAGTCCAGAGAGTTTGTGATGAAAGAGCTGATATCGATGTGTTGTAAACAAAAACACGTGATCACAAGCAGCATAATCAATACGTTACATCCTGCCTCTGCCTGCTGCTTCACCTGAATCCTGCAGAGGATTTGTTGTTGTTGTGAATGCGTCGGAGAGGAGAACCTCCAGCTGTGATGTTCATGTGTGAAAGGAAACATCTGAAGAACCTCCGGACCCAATTCTAAGGAGTTCCTTCGGAGGACTTGTCTGAAAACGGCTTATGTAACAATATGTGCACTGGATATGAATTGTGTTTGATTCTTCTGCCACTTTTAACTTCATTAGAGGTAATTTAGGCACAAATGAAGCAGCTGATGACTGTTTAAAAAGTGATATAACTTCAAACGACCCTGTTGAACAACATATCGAAAATGGTCGATCATCCATTTTTGTGCTTCTCTGTCGAATCAAATCCAAATGTTCTCTCTTCAAAAACACTTCTGGACCCGGAGCAGAGCAAAGCCCCATTTCTCCTTGTGATATAATCTTATTTAATCAGAATGAGCTCAGCCACTCCCACGTCCTCCATCTTTCTCTGCTGGAATCAGACGAAAATCCATCTCGGCTCAATTTGTTTTTCGGTCCTGATAATAATGTGCTTTTAGTTGGTATCTGGACTCTTTCTCTCTCTCTCTCACACACACATGCAGAAGCATCATCCTGCTGCAAATAGCAGGATGAAAATTAACTTGGGGGGGCTGTTGGGTGGTTAAATCACTGGTTTACTTTACTTTCCCTATACCCTGGTTGGCTAATGGCAGGTTTTTAAAAACAGAACTGTGGATTCGGAGAGAGAGAGCTCGGCCTCAAAGCCGATGACATCACAGACTCCCCAAAAACAACACGGGGCTAAAAATGGACAAGGGCCTTTGAAGAACAACAGACTCCAGCGAAGATGCTTCCCTCCCTGTCGGCGCTGATTTACAGCCGGCTCCCTCCGACCCGATGACTCACGGTCAAGTAGCAGCGAGCGGCGGATCCTCGTGTGAAACGCTGCCAAGATTCTTCCGTCTTAATCGTCCGCAAAAGTTGTGCAACGACCTCCAGCGACTCCGGACCAGGAAGTGCAGTCAGGAGGCAACACTGACAATAACAAAGCCCCTCGTGGGCCAAACTGGTGAAGTTGTGTTGAGGAGTTTTACGACACACATGTGCCAACACGAGTCCAACCAGCCTCTGCTTTGTTTACACAGTGCCTCTGTGGGATGACCTCATCGGTTACGACCCTGTTTGTGCCGGGGGGAAACTGCCTCTGATTCCTCCAGTCACTGCGAGGTGTAATAACACCCAGTGTGTTTATAGATTCAATAAAGCTGTTTTACTCTATTCCCCCCCCCCCCTTATGTCTGCCTGTCTGCAGAGCCGGGGTCTGGAACGCTTGTATTCCTGCTCAGTGCTTTTCTCTTGGAGATACTGGGTGGCTCTGGTATTAATGGGTGGGAGGGTGGGTGGGTGGGTGGTGCAAGTATATTACCACCATCTGGGCGCCAAGAGGTGACGCGAGGGCCAATCGGAGACAGCTGTCGTTATTCCGATCGCAACAGGCTACCGCTAACATGATGTCAGAGAATGAGGGATCAGTTCCACATCAACATCACAAAAGATTCAGACAGAAGAAATGTAATCAGCATCATCAGGAGTGATCTCAGAAGATGATTCTGTCTTTGGTGGTTGTCTCTGGCGTCCAACACATTTCTTTTAAACCCGATCCGGAACAGGGAAGACATTTGTGAATGCCGGTTTTGTTTGTCTTTGGCCTTTCTCCGTTTCTCCAAGCAGAGGAGTTTGAAACAAGCTGCTTCCAGACACAGAACAACCTGGTCTCATCACCTCGGAGGCCGTTATTCAGATTCAGAGCCTGACTGAGCACTCCATTAAAACAGAAGGGGCAGTGTTCTCTGCTGGGATGTTGGTGAGGGGTCATGTCTTTGTTTCTGCACTTGTGACTTCGTCTGGTTGTCATGGACGCCTGCATGGAGTGTGGTTGGATTTGAAGGCGACACACACACACACACACACACACACACACACACACACACACACACACACACACACACACACACACACACACTGGAGTCATATACTTTTAGGTTTTGTCCACACAACGTAGCATCCCTAAACAACACTCGTGGTAATTACAGAATCATGAATGGCTAAGAAAGATTTCTGACATGACAATTTATCATCTTTCCTCTTCCTTCATAATTGCTTAATTAGCCACAACAGGATGTGTGAGGACTTTGTTTAGTTGGTGTCAAAATCTTTAAACTTTTCATCAAAAACATTGCAAGTTATTAGAAAACAAACAAACAAGAAGTGTAACACAAGGGAATGAACTGTATAATGCCTGGTCAAGAGTATTACCAGAAATGGTGCAAATCTTCGCCATGGCCCAACAGTTCCCTGGAATTCAACCAAGCCACACCGAATTGGAAATCAATATTTCTGATTTTGCGTAATCCCGCTGATAAACCGACAATCTTGAAGTGCGCTTAGTAGAGTGCATGCCTCTGTAAATACCCAACAGTGACCCTATTAAACCACTTAACAATCTGTTAGATCCGTATTCGGATTTTTCAGATATCTGTCCCCTAAATATGCCTGATTTGAATAATTAAGATCCTTTAATTGCCTAGAAATTGAAATAATGTTGAAGAAATGTGTAAACCAGTGAAAAATCTTTCCTTTTGTTTGTAATCCTCCTGACAAACACACAGTGACGGGTACAAATATGACCTTTTCACTTGAGTAAAGCAGATTGTTTTATTTCAAGTGCAACTCAGTTGCAACCCAGACTTTGCCATCTCCAGAGTAAACAGTGTCAAAGAGGCAGGAAGTGTCAGGATAAGAGCACAAATAGATCAGTGGAGTCAGTCGGGGAAAGTGGCTTCGTTTGTCCCCAGACTCGTCATCTCAGAGATGGTTGGAAGATTAGATAAATCCGAGAAAAGGAATTGAACAAGTTCCTCCTGTATCCCTCCATCAATTCCAGCGTCCAAGTCTGACGGAGGAGGGAAAGTGAAAAAGTGAAAAACACAAAGTTCTCTGGCGTCTTGACTCTGAGTCTCGGGTGAAAAACAAACACTTGGACCGGTTTCAGAAGATAACTTTCATTATACTATAAAGTTTTTTTTGAAGAATTATGGGCTGAGGTGCGGCGAATAATCACGCGGGAGAAAAACTGCAGGAAGAAAGCATCTCTGTGTGTGTGTGTTCGTTTTATGACGGTATAAAATGATAAAAAGGCTTTTATGGGTACAGTAAAAAGAGCCATAATTAAAAGCTGGAAACACTCTGCAGCCATGACTCAATCATCCTCCTCTCTTCTTGGGCCAGATTGTTTCAATGAATCACTCACACAAACACACACACACACACACACACACACACACACACACACACACACACACACACACACACACACACACACACACACACACACACACACACACACACACACATACACACACTCACACACACACACACACACACAAACACACACACACACACACACAAACACACTGCATCAACAGCCTCGGTCCTTTGATCCATTGTTCTGCGCCGATAAAGATTAAAAATTAACCATTGACTTTCGATTCTCGTCCGTATTGGAACAAACGTGTGTTTGATGAATCCACAGCGTAAGGACAGTAAACATTTATTTTTATGGGCCGACAGGACACTCAGTCAGTGGACAGCTGGACAGGTGGCTGGACGTCCAGCGTCATTAGTCCTAAACGCACCTGTGGGACAGAATCTGAAAGGGTATTCATTCATCATCAGAAGGTTGTTTACGAGGAAAAGATCGAAATGTAAAGCCATCAAAGATAAAGGCCTGAAGGAACATAGGGTTAGGGTTAGAAATCCCTTTTTCTAACATGAACGTATTTGATGCAATGCTAATTTTGTGTCAGATCCACATGAACTGCAGTGTTGCAATAACTACTTTTGAATCAACCCCTAACAAACACACTTTTCACTCCTGTTACGTAATATTTGCTAGAAGTTACAGTGAAAACATCTTAGGAACAAATGAGCGGACGCCACAAAAACACTGTGGAGGTCTTGTTTTAAGTTGTTGTAAGAATAAAACAAAACCTGACTACATTGGGTATCTTCAATGACACGTTCACATGTTCACATGCAGTTGGCACGTACAGTTTGAGTTGAAATGTACAGAGTCGATTTTGGGAGACAGTAGAGTGGCTTCATAGAATACTCATAGAAATATCTACACAACAAGGCGAACCTGGAGGCGACGAACCACCTCGACTGGCTCCTTTCGACTTCAGCCGGATGTCCGAACTCGTATTTCGTCTGTTTGCTTTCACAGTCGTATTGTTTCGGTCACTATGCCAAATTTAAGGCCATAGACTGACTGGTAAATCCAAAGCTTCCCCTTGAGGCACAATTCACCAAATTGCACAGAAGCAAACCAAGGACTAAGCCGGCAGTGAGTCACTCATCCTACCTGGACCAGACTGAAGTAAGAAGTTAAAAGCCCAAAAGGAAACCAGACAGTTGGAAATAGATACTGAGTTATTGTGCTAACAGAGAGACAATCATCTCTATATTAATCACGTTGTCATAAATTCGTTCTTGGTGGTCCTCCGCCTCCTGTGATGCTCTCCAGGAACCAAAACAGACCTTGAAACCCGAGTTAATCTGGCAGCCGAGGTGGAGAGCTGCTCAGTGTTCCAGCCGCAGATCAATATTTTTACTGTAATTCCATCAACCATCGTTACAGCTCCAGCTCCTCGAGTGGGGGGGTGCGTGTGTGTGTGTGGACAGAGAAAGAGAAATGCAGTTCCAGAGATCAGATGCAGAACAGTTCAGGAGAATTTACAGACAAGCTGAGAGACGGAAAACTAAAAAGCTGACAGAAGTACAAAGTTGAGAAAAAGCAGAGAGTTTTTCTTTTCTTTGGGCTAAACTGGAAAAGTTCAGTTTATTGAATCTTGTACTTTCTCCATTTTCTCTGAGAAACTTTGGTCCCAAACCAGCCGCAGACGTGTGTTAACAGGAAGCTTGTAACGATGACCTTTTACCTCGTGAGATTACTGATTCTGGCAAAAGCGGAAAAAAGACTGAAAGCTCATTTTTTACAGCTCAGTTTTCCAAATGTCAACATATATCTCCTGAGAAAATTGTACCAATGTAACTCCTGAGATCTGCGGACGCTGGGACTTAACCCGAAGAACCATAAACTATCGATTTTATGACTTGGATCATAAAGATAAAGTTAAATAATAAAGGCAACAACTTCCTAATCGTAGAAATATTGTTGTTTACACAATTATCGGATTTCATCTACATCTCAATACGTTCTCTCAGTTGGTGGAGGTTACAGGTTTCCAGTCCCCCCCCCCCCATGACATCTGCTATTTTCGAATTTTACACACACAACAATGTAGTGTTCCCTGTGAAATGGGAGACAACCCTGTAAAAAATATGGTATCATGTATTATTAACAACAGCATCACATGCAAAGGTTTTGTTTTTTTGTTTTGGGAAAGACGAGAACGTCTCCTGAGATCAGAGACACATCTGTGAAGATGCTTTCAGCTCAAACGTCCACCCGGTGTTTTCTTTGGCTTTCATGATGAATGATCGCACAAAAACCTGATTGTACGTGTACTAAAGGCAACAATAGCAGTCAGACTCATGATGAGAGAAACCTTGAAAACGATGTTTCCAGCAGAACAGACATGAAGCATCCCAAATTACAGCTGCACATCTCTGGAGGATGGAGCGTTTCCCGGGGAAAATAAGGCCCCGGTTTGTGCCTCTCCTGTAATCACTGTCATTCTGTGACACCTCCACGTCTACAATTACACTCGAGTCTCGGGAACGAGCGTTCGGCTTCTGTCGAAGACGAAATGGAAGCAAAGACGAGACTCACAGCTGGTGTTTGATATCACGCTGTTTGTTTTTGTCCGGTAATCGAGATGCTGCCTCCTAAGAAAACACTGGCGGGGAAAATGGTTTATTTCGAGATTTCTCACCAAACTGAACTCAGGCCTCTGCCTAATGGAGAATGGGACGGTTAAATGCAAATAAGGTTTTTACAAAGATCAACTCCATCAACACCAGTTCCTCCCACTGCTCCAAAATGAGGGAGCTGCCATCTTGTGCTGGTGACATCAATCAGAGCCAGGACCTAAACCATCGCCCCCTGGTGGCTGGCTACATGTAAGCAGATGGGTCAAAGTACAGGCAAAATAGATTTTTTTAATCACACTGTTTGTTCAAATGCTTCCAGTAAGTTAATTTGTTATTAACGGGACCTCAACGCTTGTTACTGCTTAAATAATTTAAAATGTTTAATTAGCTGATGAATAAATAGAAAGATTATTAATATTCTAAATAAACCACAATGTGTTTACCCATTTGTGATTGACCAGTTTATTGTAGGGTTGTTCAGATCTTATTTGTCAGTTTCAGGGACCAAAAACCATAACCTGTGTTCTCCGTTTTACAATCATTGCAAACTTCACAAAACGCTCCTGACTTCATTCAGAAACACTGATTTAAGTGGACGCACATGAAAACACCTCATGAATCTTGTTAATAGCTTGTGTTCCTGTGAGGGGAAACGCACTGTTGTGTTTTTGCAGGAATTAAAAACACCATGAATGTCACATTATTCCTACTCACTCTTTGAAAGGTGGAGGAGAAATCCTGTGTCGGCCACGTGAGGCTAAATCAAAAAATAAGCGAGGCTGTCTCCTTCATTTCTGTTTGACAATAACTTTGAAAGACAACAGCTGAGAGGCAGGCGGCCACATTCCATTTCATATTGATTTTAGCTCAGAACGGCTGCTGTGTGCAGACGGAGGGACGGAGGGAGGAGAAGGAGGTGGAGGTGGCTGATGGGAATGATGAAGGTGGGTGGAGTGAAGAAACAGAGCGCTGTGACGGACGGAGGGAATGAGGGAGAAGAACGATGCACGAGGGAGAGATTCAGTGAGACGTGTTGATGTGTTTCAATCCCATAAATGTAGCAATTTGTCATGATGTCTTCAGGGGGACGGAGACGGGACGGACGGTTTCTGTGGTTACATTCCAGTGCCGCTGCTCCTTAGTGACGCCAGCCACACTCTCCACAGGGAGCTGATCGGTGATGGATCGATCTGCTCGGGCTAATCACTCTCTGTGTGATTGAAGAGAACCAGGAGCCGCAGCTCTGACCTGCGATCTTCCCTCAGATGAATGAAAACCTCAGAATATTACGTGTTTCTTTCAACAAAAAGGGAAAATATTGTTTTTTATTCTTTGGCCATTATTGCCAAATTATTAGTTCATACACCAAGGAGATTTTTATTGTTGTTTGTCTTTCAGATCACGTTAAACATACTGAACTGATTTTCTGGACACTGATTGGAAAGATGGGTCATGGGACATTTCCCAGGAACTCATTTTTGAATAGTGATGAAATAATAAATGAAATCAGGCATATTTAGGGGACTGATATCTGTATACACACCCGACTAATTCTCACTAACATCTGGCTTCACTACCGGGTCATGTGACTCTGCAGTAGACACGAGTTTTACTGGTCTCCAGGTCCGACTTAGTTCCCGATACGTTCATGACGTGGAACATGAAGCACTTGGGAATAAAACATAAACACAAACTCCTCTATACTGGGAGAGAGGCCAATCAACTTCAGTTAGCGGGTTAACCTGTTTGTGCAATTTGGTGCAACTTGATGGAATTTCTACTGAGCAACTTTATTCTTTAGCAGAATTAAGCGAAAAACTACTAAACCAATTCTACCAAACTTGGTTTAAGGGACAGGTTCTGGGAAGGACTCAGGATCCAGGATTTTTAATTTTTTCCACTTTTTTATCAACTATGATTTGCAAACCAATTTAAGTTTTAGTTTAAGTTCCTGTTTCTTTAATATTTCAATTATAAGAACTAAACAATCAGGAGTAGGTTTGTTCAGCCTTTGCAGAAGTAGGCTACACCGTCCACTGAGTGCTGTTCCACTTTGGTGTCTGATCCGTGAGTTCCAATCATCTGAGGCAGTGGTTTGTAAACATTTTAGCACATTAAATGTCACCATCAATTATGCACGGCGACCTACTGGTGCAACCTGTCGGGGAATCATCAAAGTCAGGAATCATCCTCTGGGGCAGTGGTGAAATTTACGTGATGTGCTTATATAACCACACACACGCAAAGGAAAGACACTAAAACATGCATCAAGAATCATAACAATATAGATTTGTGACAGAACTTTCCCCCTCAAAGATGTTGTACACTGATACAAACGCGAGTCACATCGTGAAAGATCAGAAACGGTTTGATCAGGGAAATGTTTCAGAGACCAGAGGCAGGTTGAAAAACAAACGATCACAGGGACACTAGGACATTGCTGAAACACTTGAAGGTGAACTGGAAAAACAAAGTGGAAACACGAGGTATAAATACTCACAACTAACAATCACAAGTGGAAACAATAAGGGCGGAGCTTACAATCAGCAGGGCGCAGGAAATAGAGAGACCAGGCCGCAGACGACAAAATAAAACAGGAAGTAAACTGAAAATCAGTGAGAGCTGCTGCACACGAGGATTGTCAACTCTTGACCGATTTAAAAAAAAAACCACAGACATGATTACAGATTAAAGAAATGTTTTATATAATAATTCCAGAAACTCACAATATATCATTTTTATTAACGATGGCTAGAAGAGAACTCCTGAGCTGGGTGTTTCTGATAGATGTATTTATAATGTGTCTTTACCTTTCTTATCAATCACTCAAAGTAAAATTGAGACTAATCCATTCACACACACACATTCATACAATGCTACTTCTTTCTATGACTCAGTATATTTACACTTTGGAGCAGGGAGCTGTGAAGACTTCTCCTCCGCTCCAGGCCCGAGAGGAACCTCAGTCTCTGTCAAACCATCTCCCTCCTACGTTCCACTTCTTTGTTCTCCTTCACCTGCTTTTCTTCCCCCCCCGGTGCCATTCTTTCCCATAACTCCCACAGATTCTCAGCCACCGTGTCTCCCGTAGTGCAGCACTGCGACAATTCATTAGCTTCCATCACCCCGGGCAGCGGCAAACTGACAGGTAAGATATGATTCCCTTCTGGTGTGGGACCTGTTACACCGAGCAACAGTGCGCTGTCTATATTTAACTGTTGCTAAACAGGCATAGAGGAAGTAGCCTCCCCCTCTGTTTTGCCTGATTTCCCTCTGCGGCGCCGGTTTGGTGCGGTTTGATTCGCTTATTAATCTCTAATGCGACGCAGATGTTTCCTGTTTGGATCTATACGTCTAACATTACACTCGGATTGGCGCTCGTGCTTCCATATGCACGGTGCACGCTCCCACACGTGCACAGACACGCTTGTGGACGGCAGGGCTGCAACATTAAAGGGAATAAAAACGAGCGAGGGATGAAAGTGGCAGTGAGCTCAGCAGAAGGGAGGAGTGGAGTGGATTAAAGGAGAAGAGAAGGGCAGCAGAAGGAGGGAGTGCGTGTTGGGTTTATCTCAGGACAGGGTTTCATTATTTAGTGAGTCGCAGCATCACAAACCCACTAATTACGTCCTCGGCTCATTTCTTTGCTAAGAAAACAGCTTTATCTCCGCTCGGAGGAATCAACAAGTTGTCACCGTTTCAACACAAACACACATTTTCTGCCGCTGAACCAACAACGAGGGCTGTTTCCATTTTCTGCTGCGACCATGTGGTTCTTGGAAGTTGCTTATTTTTCAGCTGGAATGAAAAGGAGATCAGAGCGCAGGTCGGTTTCCTCCCGGTTCAGTCTGAGTTTGCCCAGCCGGTGATCGGAGCTGAGATAAACACATGAGCAACATTCCCTCTGTGTTTGCAGCGGCTGGGCTTTAATCTTTTTTTTTTTTTTTTTTCCCCCCTTTCTCCATTAAAACGAATCAGACTAATTGGATCAATATTTTTTGACCGTGATCGATTGACTTACACAACGAGAAACCAAAGAACTGGGCCTCTGCATGAAGAAGACTTTTCTGGAGCATTGATAATCAATAACCCGTCGACTTTAAGGATGCGTGGGAAGCTTGTTTGAGCTGATTTCTTTGTAGCACTAGATATTGACAGATGGCACAATGTCTCTAAGTCCAATTTATAATTATCTATTGACGGAGATCGCAGCTGTAAAGTATCTTCTTCTGATACCGAGGATCAAACGATCGACTGGCTGATGGCGCTGTGGGAGGGACTGGGATGGATCAATACGTAAACAGCAGTCTGCTTTGTTTCCATTGTATAGTTTCCTGATGTAAAAGCTGTCAAACGTGTCTGAGAAATCACAATTATCTTCAAATGCATTAGTTTAACCCTGTGACGTGTTCCGTGAAGGTCAGTGGGAAAGAGACGGGTTTTAGAGGGTGGTTAGTAATTTGAAGGAATATATCTGTGATGCTCACAGTAAAATAACTGGGGGAGAAATGAAATGTAAAGTGTGCTAACCATGCTAACATGCTCACAATGACAATATGTTTACAAGGACACTGATCATCTGACTATTCTGAACTGGAATCCATCAATTATTCTATGAGACATAAAACAGAGTCATGAAAAATGCAAGTGTCAACTTCTATTTAAAAGTTATATTCCTTCTGATAATTTGTTAAATTAGAAGATTCCAGATCTGGGACCAAGACAAAATAATATAAACTTAATGAAACTTGACGCATGGAACTTGCTCTCTCTGTTCACCTCATCTTTCATCCTCTGTCTCTCCGCCTCCTGTCAGCTTATGAGGACATGGAGATGACTAGTGATGAATAGTGATGAGCATATGGGAGAAATATATATGTGTGTGTGTGTGTTTGTATGCGTAGAGTTATTAATGTGAGACCTGCAGCTCTCCTTAGTCTCTTCCCCAGCCTGACACTCCTGCATCCCTGTGGGAGGAGACATCCTGATTCTGTCAACAGCGCCGACTCCAACCCGCCGTCACCAGAGGCCCGACCCACCTCCGAGCAGAGGAGGAAGGAGAGAAGGGTATCCAAAGACAAAGGAGGAGGAGAAAGATAAACAGATACAGAGATCTGACGAAGCAATAAAGCAAATAGATTTAGATCCAGAGGGGTGCAGGGAGAAGAAAAGCCAAAGGGGGAATGTGACACATATTCAGAACCTCCTCAGTCCTGGTTCTCTTTGCAGTTAAACACCGGTTTTTACTGCCTTCAGGGGCTTTTGTTTTCCATAAGCTGCTCCGTGTGGCTGTAATGTGCAGTAAACAATGTCAGTGTGGCACTCCGGCGATAAACATTTTTTTCCGCGAGGCTCTTTTTGAGTCCAAACATTTTGCTTTTAGGAAAACACTGCCTTATAAAGTCTCATCGGGGAAGAGGAGGAGACTTACAGCTCAAGTGCAGCTGGCGGTTCTGCAGCCGAGGAAATGATTTAAAGGATTTCAAGAAATGCGTAAATCCAATGGGTAAAAAAAAGGCATGAACAAGTATCTTGCTGCAGGTGTGTCAAGTTTATTTTGTGTCACAGGTCACGGCTTCTCATATACTACGTTTTTGCAATATCTATGTAATGGAAATTTGTATTTTGAACTCCCTGATTGCATCAAATTAAGTCTTTTTCTATTAATAATTAAAAAAGTCATAGTCAAATAACAGTATTAGCCCAGTGGAAGCTGAGATTTAATTTTTTTATTGTAGTTAATGCCAGTGTGTGTGTGTGTGTGTGTATGTGTGTGTGTTTGTGTGTGTTTGTGTGTGTGTGTGTGTGTGTGTGTGTTTGTGTGTGTGTGTGTGTGTGTGTGTGTGTGTGTGTGTGTGTGTGTGTGTGTGTGTGTGTGTGTGTGTGTGTGTGTGTGTGTGTGTTTGTGTGTGTTTGTGAGCATTCACTTCATCATGCTCCAGGCTCTACATGCAGGGCTCTTCATCCTGGATTAGGCACCAGGCTGAGATATCATTAGTTTCCAGTCACAGAGAAGGTTTCTGTATCAACAGCGCTCACGTTACATAAGCACAGTGAAGCCTTTCCAACTGAGAGGCTCTTTGTTTTTTATCGTAAGCTCGCCCTGATTATAAGTGAATCCATTAAGCCTCCATATGGACGTGTTGATCATCAGCCTAAATCAAACGCCTCAATTAAACGGTTTAGTGTTTCTCAGCAGGCCCCTTGTTCCTGTAAGTAGGACAGTCATACCTTTGTTTACCTGGATTATGAAGTTTGTGCTTTCGCTCTTGGGAAATGGAAACCCAAGTTTTTTTTTTCTTATGTTTTCCCCTTGCAGCTGGATTCGCTGTGTAAACACATCGAGACGCACAGAAGCTCAGTGATAAACTAACAAATCTGTGAAACTGACGTGAGGATTAACTTTTCCCAAAGCTCCAGGGAGCCGTTCCCTTAAATTACAGCAATCCTCCTCTTAGAACCGATTCTAAACCTGTCCTGGCTACAGAGCCATCGCCTCCGTTGTACTTGAAACACGACTCTGGAAAGTTTGTAGGTTGTTCTTTGTCGTAGGCAGCAGCTTGTGTTCACAATAGACAACAAACACAATGTCTCGGGAGAGAATAGAGCTCGTTCATCAGCGATCAGCATGTTGCAAACACCAACATTTATCTTCTCTGGTCTGTTTTTCATTCTCATCAAGAGCGTTTTCTGAAGTTGGGAATATAACCAGTGTAAATAGACTCTGGGGACATGAACCTGAGACATTAACACCTGTACTCCTCTTTAAAAAGAGTCACTGCTTTAAACCCAGTGATCCGTGCCATGATGTGACCTGACATTCTCTCTCCCTCCCAGGTTAAAGCTGCTCAGTGTCACAGGTTAGTCCACACTTGAATAATCCACTTCCAGGGGACATACACCTTCTCCCTCCCCCCTCAAAGAAAAAAAACGACCAACTGAGCTTTGACAGCGACCGCAGCCGCTTCTTTCTAAATCAAGCGTCCTAATTAGTGCCTTTGAGTAAATGCAGATCCCGCGCAGCACCATATGCAGGACTGAATATTCATGTGGGCACTGAGCTGGCTGTCGCTGCTCCGGCCCAAACGCTGTGATTTCCCCTTGCCCTCATTATTCTGATGTGCTGACAAAGAGCAACAAGGCAAAGGACAAGAAGGAGAAAGCAAAGTCACACTCTGGAAAAAGTTCACTCCATACTTCACGACAGTGGGGAAAAGAGAAAATAATTTTTCTTGATGTGCGTCGTGCTATTGATGTCGCTGTTTGGCTGATGTGGGAGTGACGTTGCCATTTCACGTATCTTTATTTCGCTATAGCGCCATCTATGGTGAAAAGCAGTAAGTGCGGCTAATTGTTTTGGGACTACACTTCTTGAAAGTTGGCACCTGGGCCACATCTCAGTGTGACAAAGCATAACACCAAAAAGGGAGTTGAAATGATAATTGAATAATATGTTTTTCTTTGTCTAACATTAGGTTTATTTACTGTGTTAGCGTTTGCGAGCTAAACGCTTCCTCAAGTATCATTATATACGTAGTTATCCCTTGTCTTACATTATGCTAATTCACTTTATTAGCACTTGCTAGCTAAATGCTACCTCAAATTCATATGTTTAACATTAAGCTATTTAACCATGTTAGCACTTGCGAGCTAAACGCTACCTCGAAAATGTATTATACGTTATTATTCCTCGCACAACATGAGGCTGAGTACGTTAGTGTTAGCTAAATGTTACCATCAAAGCTACACTAATTATTTATGCGTTTCCTCAGTGGGTCATAGGTCAATCACTGTTTACCTCATTTTGGCGTCATAGCAAGTTCATAAACATCCACTCTATGAAAATCTGTAAAACCAACAAGCGTCTCTCTGGGTTACTTTGGAATTTGTCCTTATATCCTGGTGTAATTGCTGCAGGACTTTTCATGTTTCACCTCATTATACACCACTTAAAATGACTATTGTTTATTCTCCGAAGCACGTGTTAAGATGGATAATCTATCCTCCAGGCTTTGGAAAATACAGCCGGTGTGATAAATCATAAGAGAGCATCATACATGAAAAAAAATCATGCTGCAAAAGAGATTTAATTCAAGATTAACCCTCATTGATTTCTGCAGCGTTAATCATCAGGCTGGATGTTCATTTGCATTTGGATGCTGCTCAGCTACACCTCCTCATCATTTAGCTTCCTGCTGTTTTAACGATAAGTTTTGCAGTTATGAGCTTTTAACACAAAATGAAACAACGTAAGAAAACAGACGATCAATGAGATAAAATGTCCATGTAATTGTTTCTTGGATTTTAAAAACTGGCAAATTTGACTAGTTTTTCAAGAATACGTTTGTTGTACATCTTGGACATTAGTCTGTTTTTACTTTGAACTTATGATTCTTGCGTTTGTATTGATAAGAGTTGTAAATAACAACCTGTCTGAATGTTCCTTACAGGACTTGGCTGTAATGCTGCAGGTGGTTATAGCTGGATTGGTTGATGGTTCAATTCCAGCTCAGACACTAAACCCTAAATTGCCATCATAAAGTAAGTCACTTTGGATAAAAGAATTTGCCAAATGAATTTAATTTGTTCCTGGATCCCAGCAGTTAATTCACAGTTCCTGTTTACAACAGCAATCTGAACAAAGCCTTCCTTAATTTGAATATAAGTATTTGTTTCTATTTATAGTGAAGTAAAGCAAAATGAAGCTAATGGCTGCGCAGGAAATTCATATAAATGACTGTTATTAAAGTGGTTGGCAGTACATCTGCAGGATTACTGAGGCATGTTGCTGCCACGTTGTGGGTTGAACGTGTCCGAACGTTGTTCATCTCCAGGCGCAAAAATGTTCATTATTATCAGCCGGATTAATGTTGCTGTGTCACAACCGTCTTTATCATCAGGCAAATAATGAGACTCCACCTCGACTCCATTATCACGAAAGAGGCCGCAGTGTACGACGGGCATTTTAATTGGTAGCCGGGGAGAAAAGTATGTTGTTTGGTGAAAGAGCTGCGGTCGACACTTTCTCTCACAAACTGCGAACACGTCAGTGAGAAGCAGCGGCGGTAACAAGCGCTGGTGTGTGTCTGTGTGTGTGAGGGGGGGGGTGTGTGCATGTGTGGGTGAATGTGTAGGCTCAAAATAATTTGACGAGTGTCTCCACTGGAGGAGGAATGCGAGTTGACGAATGAGGAGCAGAGCTGCCCGTCCTTCACCTTGCTGCTGCGCTCGGTCTTCAACACCTCTCGCCTGGACGAGCTCCAAGTGCCGCCAAGGTCAAGAGAGCGCTGTCATTCAACACCCCTGTGTGTGTCTGTGTGTGTGTGTGTGCGATGTGGGCGAGGGAAGGGGGTGCGGACATGTGTGCAAGAGCAAACAAAACCCTAGACGTGTGTGTTTGTGTATTAGTTGCTGTGGTAACTGCAACAGACAGTAACAATGGCTGCAGCCGGGGAGTTTGTACTCTCTTTCTCCTCGTTTAACAGTGTGTGTGTGTGTGTGTGTGTGTAATACTCACGTCAGAGTATCCACCTCTGACAGCACCACTACAGATCTGGATCATCAGTATGTCAAAACAACACTTCAGTGTTCTGAGCAACAGTCTGCATTAAAAAAACAAATGTAAGACATAAAATAAATAAAAATAAAATCATACAAATATGCTAATTGTCGTACATCTGACACCCTTGGTTCTGTGTCTGGTCAAGTGACAAGAGGAGAGTTGACTGACAAGTTAAGGATTTGGTGACAAAGGACATTAAAAAAACATTATGAGTTATTTAACATTCTTAATGGGAAACACTTTCAAGTGAAGCGGCTGTTGTGCAATAGGAGTAGACTTGACGTTGGCTAATTAATAATCATGAAAT
This sequence comes from Limanda limanda, assembly GCF_963576545.1. Taxonomy (NCBI): domain Eukaryota; kingdom Metazoa; phylum Chordata; class Actinopteri; order Pleuronectiformes; family Pleuronectidae; genus Limanda; species Limanda limanda. The sequence continues at coordinate 7,561,326 of NC_083638.1, read as the reverse complement.
ATGATTATTAAAATAATAAAAATTATCTATCAAAAATAATTAAATTATTAATTGAAGATGATCAGTAATCAAATAACAATAAAACCACTAATGAGAAAATAGGAATTATCAATTAGAAAGTACAAGCTATCAATTAACAATGATAAGGTTATCAACCAAGAATAATGAAAATAATTAGTCCAACACAATAAAATTATCAATTTAAGAATAATACTATCTATATTAATAATTGAGAAAGGGGGGCACCACCCTGGTTTCCCAGGGGCCAACGATGTCAAGCTATAATTATCAGTCTCATAATGATAAATGTCAAATTAATAATGTCAATAGTTTAATATTAACGATTACTTAATAAACAGTGAAGGCTTCTAAGTTCGAGCACAGGCAATCATAATCCAGCTGCAATCACATACATATGCACAAATAATCACAGACTACAGATACTTTAATTACAAAAGTATTTATTAAAAAGGGGAAATAAAGTTATAATGTTATTCAATGATTTATCATTTTAACAAGCTCCGATATTTCAAAGATAAACACAGCAGCAGCACTTATCACAATTCAGAAAATACATGGACAACCTGCGGTCTACCTATGTATGTCTGTCTGTGTGTGTGTGTGTCTGTGTCAAAGTGTCTCTCTGTGTGTGTGTGTGTCTGTGTGTGTGAAATAAAGTTAGTGTTATTTAATGATTCATCATCTTAACAAACTCCCATATTTCAAAGATCACAACAGCAGCAGCATTTATCACGATTTAGAAGACACATGTATCCACCTATGTGTATCTGCGTGTGTATGCATCTGTCTGTGTCTATCAAAGTGTCTGTGTGGGTGTGTCTATGTGTGTGTATGTGAAATAAAGTTAGTGTTATTTAATGATTTATCATTTTAACAAACTCCCATATTTCAAAGGTAACAACAGCAGCTTATCACAATTTAGAACACGCATGTAACCTCTGGTCCATCTATGTGTCTCTGTGTGTGTGTATCTGTCTGTGTCTATCAAAGTGTGTGTGTGTGTGTGTGTGTGTGTGTGTGTGTGCGAGAGAGAGAGAAAAAGAAGGGGGCGTGGCGATGACGCGTAGTGACATCACATCTAAGATGGAGGCCGATCATGATTCGTGGAATCAAGGCCTAAAAACTCTCAAAATGGCGGATTGACTACAAAACAAGATGGCGGAGCCGTTATGAATTTAGAGCCAGGATGGGAGGAGAGAGAGAGCGGAGGCGTGGCAATAATAGACTCAAAATGGTGGGTTAACTTGCGTTATTCAAGATGGAGTCTATGTTAATGACACCATGTGGCCGGAGCGCACACTGTTGGTCGTCACATGAATTACACAAAGGAAATTTTAGACAAAGAGAATTCTTATCTCTGCTTGGCTTTGGGGCCGAATGGTTTCCAGATGTGTTCAGCCTCTCTAAGCATAGATTTAACTATGTGACATGACCTGTATTATAAATACAGGTCAGAAGTGTGTATAGGTCGGTTTAGAAGGAGAGAGAGAGAGAGAGAGAGAGAGAGAGAGAGAGAGAAGACATGTAAGGAGAGTTCAAAGAAGCTCTTAAAAATACGCCTGAGATGAGTTAACAGGGATTCACCCCTCAGCCCTCAAGCGAGCGTTGTGGGCCGAGGTTCTGATCGGTGAAATCACTGCAGACTCACACAGACGTTAACAGTGCGGGCGGAGGCGCTTCTCGCGGCCCTATTTACTTGCAACACAAAACATTGCGATCAAACCGGAAACCGGAAGTAGCGGCTCGGAGTAGTGGCCGGCTAAAACAATGGAACACGGAAGTTCCATCAACAAAATACACTCAAGTATTAAATCAACACGCTACATATTAAAACTAACATCTGCCCAGATAATCAAGTCTCTTACTGTACAACCCTCGCGATGTGCCTACGACTCGGCGCGAATGTGTCGGGGGCCAGTGAATCACGTGGTCTCTCTCACGAGCGGAGCTCCGGGCTCGGCCGCTGGACCGGAAAAGGAAGCGAATTATTCGTGCTGCCTTGACGGAATGAAACTTCGTCTTCTTCTGTAACAGCGGAGAACGTGCTGTTTTACAGGAACGGAGTGGATTGCCTCTTACTCCTCAGCGGGATGAACGTCGCGCTTCTGCAGGGGACGGCTGGTTTGAAGCCATTTGTAGATTGTTGGAAAAAAGAAAAGTAAAGTCCGTGGAAAAGGAAACAGTCTGAGATCGTCCAGCGAGCAATTTCCTGTTTGATCTTTCCAAGTTAAAACAGGAAAAGTCCTTTCCAAAATAAAACGTCAACTAAGGTAAAAGAAAAAAATGAATGAAATGAATTGAAATGAATAAAACAAACGTCTAGTCGCCTCCTTAGTTACTGAGTCGTGTGGTTAGACCTCTTGAGGTCAGAAAACAACTTGAGCAGCGTGGAAAAGAAGAGGACAAAGAGAGTCTCTTAAAAATACCGAGTTAACTAGTAGAACCCGTTCTGTTGTTGCTGGGGCATCTGGGTGAAGAGAGGTTAAGAGAAAAGCAGTTCCCTCCTTAAGTTGCTGGAACCTCTGGACAGACCCGAAAGGGCCTGATGGGAACGTCAGCATCGGAGGAAAAAGAAGAAGAAGTTGCTGGGTTAACTGGTGAGACCCCGGGGGGGGGTCCCGTTGTCACATCAGCATCGGAGTGAAGAGAGAGAGATTTCTGTGAGCTCAGCCCTTTTAAGTCATGTCTCAGGTGGCTCCCCCCTGGGAGGAGGGGTCAGGGGTCAGTGTGGCCCTCCAGCCAATTGAGTTGTCAGGATTTGGCCCCCAGGGGCGGGCTTACCGTGGGGGACCCAGGACGTGACCTGCTGCCACATGGAGATAAGGGCCCATGCTGGATTTCAAATGTAAGGGGTTTCCCGAGCCTGGCCTAAGGTTTTACGACTCTTTGTTCTAAGTCGGATCACTGGGCCTTGCCCAACACGGCCCACGACCAAATGTAATGTAAACGATCACGTAAGCGTTCAACAAATGCTGAGTCAAAAGGGGTCTAACACCTCATGAGCTTATTATTCAGCTGGAAGATTTTGTGTTTTAGATGCAGACGTCAGTGAATGTTTTCCTGCTCCAGACCAAGAAAGTCGTAAAAAATCATTTAACATCCCTAAAGAGTTTTGACCTTCTCTGTTGGCTGAGCACTCAGGGTATAGCTCAACTTTTTGAACGAGACATTTATTTGTTTTCTGGGAATTCGATGAGTAACCTCATGATGGCCTCGCATCTTTAACCACAACCGTCTCACAGATACTGATTATTTCAAGCAATTGGAAATTGAGCGTCTCCATTTGAATGTCCGAAGAAAGTTTAGATCAATTACATGCACTGTGATACCAGCTGAATCTGATCATAACTTTTTATTTTATTAAGACTCTCTGCTTGTCCCGGATAAGAAGCTTCCTACTGTCGAGAACCCTGCCAACTAAACTTCCTCCGTCTCCACCATAAACCCTGAGCCGTCTACACAGAGAGTTTGAGGAGACAGTGGTTTGGCAATGAGAAACAATCCTTCTATTGACCATCAGTCTGCTCTCCTCCTCTCCTGTCGTCGGAGAAATACTCACCTCCCTTGTTTCCTGTCTTTCAACGTTTCCTCCTTGTCCTCTTCCAGGTTTCTCCCTTCTCTGATTGTCACTTATTTAAAGTCCACTTTGGCTCCTCTGAGCCCCAGTGGACTGAAAGGCTGAAATTGTTCAAATTCATTGATCGCTTTATTTCCCGTGTCTGAGAAGTTCTCCTCCGTCTGATTGTGTCCGTGGCTCCACAGGAAGCATCTGTCCCTGCGGTGGCGTTCACAATCTGATTGGATAATGAGAGGAAATGAGAGTTTATCTGCTTCGGAGGCCGACGAGGGAGAGAAGAGTCAAAACTCCTTCGACCCTGAGCAGGAAAACAAAGCTTAGTTTAACCGTTTCCTCGGGGGTTGCAGACAGATTAGTGCTAATGAATGCTCGGATCGTACCGTGGGGGAGCTGTGCTGCCTCCATGCAGAGAAATATAAAACTCAAATTAGTATTTCCATCATTTGAGGAAGGAAATTGTGAGAAAAACAGCTCCTCAGTGCTTTGACTAATTTGAGTCAACATCCATTTGAGCCTCTTGGTCGTTGGAAGAGGATTTTTCCTCACAACACAGTCAGCCTAATGGCCGCTCTCTCTCTCTCTCTCCGACCTCCTCACATGTGACTCCTCTCGTCCATTTCAACCAGATTTGATACGTTTTCATTGCCCTGGGATTTGGCCGATGTGGTTGAAGAAAGAACATCGTGTTAGTTTAACCTGGGGCGTCTTCGGTGACAGATTCCTGAATCACCTGAACCTGTTCTGCTACGAGTCTGGCACCGGTAACCAGGGCGGCTATACTTAGATTCCTGTTTTGCCAAATAAGTTTGGCATCCAAGCTGCAAAACAGGAATGGCTGATTCATCACCATTAAAGATTTTCTCTCTGGAGTGGAAATCAGATTCCATAAAAAATTATTTCTTGGCCCAGCCGGTTTGTTATGAAGTGTAATCGTTCTCAGGTTGCTGCCGTAGGAACATTCTTTTTCAGTGTACTCCTGTTGAGCCTGATCGTGTTGGATGTGTATACAAGACTGTATATTAATATTATATATTAAACTTTATAGCTTGTAGAAGATATGCAGAATAAAATATCAGATAAATTAGGAAATTGCCTCCTTTAACCTGCCTTCATTGTTTTGACACAGGGACGTCCTATTCTGTACATCTGAAAGTTAGAAATGAGGAAGAGAAAGTGTTTTTAATAAATCTGATCTGAGATCACGTTGCAGCTGTGCAACCTCTGTCCGTCACCTTCATTGAATTATTTTCTAAAAAACTCGCCTTATTTCACATTTTATATTTGCTTCGTTGACCTCATTTTCCTTGGAGTGTTGTTCCTTTTGTCTTATGATCTTTCATGAGACAAAAAACCTCTACACCCACAGACCGGGCATAAAAACCCATTGACCCTACACTGATTTAAACAATAATGCCCGAGCAACAGACAAATACGCGCACAGAAATTCAGCTTTGTCACATCACAAAAGGAACCAGTAAGGAACCAATGGAGCCACATGGAGTGGAATCATCTCCACTGGTGGATCTGCACTAAAAGAATGAGTGACTTTGCTTTGTGATGTGTCACACAGGCCTGATGTTAGCCCTGCTCTTACTGAGAATGATTAACTTGACGTTGTTTACTTGCACAGCAAACGAGCACTCTCTTAATATTCCCAATTCCATGCACTCTCGCATAATTTGATTATTGATTGAATGCAGATATGCATCTCGTCTAAGTGGCTGCGCTCGAAGCCCCGGTTATGAATTTAAAATGTATTTCGGTCCTGTGATATTTCAGTGCCTGTGTGCAACTCCCACATTATTAATCCAGGACAGGAACCTAATATTGTAAGTTGTTAAATGTCTGAAGAATGATGTTTAAGTGTGCCAGCAGTAAACGCAGCAGGGCATCACATCCTTATCGTGTATTATTGAAATATATGTGATTTGAAAATAACACAGACAGATGAGAATGCTCCCAAAACACAGCTCTGTTAAAATTTTAATAATGCACATATATATATATATATATATATATATATATATATATATATATATATATATATATATATATATATATATATATATATATATACTGTATATAACAGGAGCCGGTGTCTCAGCTGCAGCCGAGCACACAGACTTCTGGGTATTTTCCAGGGATATAACCTGAGGAAGAGGTTAGAAAATCAATATATGAAATATGTCAGACGAGCCAACGGGAGCATGAAGCTTCAATATTGTGTTTGGATTTGCAGGATGATGACATTTCAGGACGATATGTGAGATCTATTCATAACCTGAGAGCCGCAGCTGGAGTGTTTCTGCTCTCAACACAGAGAAAAACACACAAATAACTCACACAATGTACTGTTTTGCCCTTTTTCACTCCATATTTGTATTTGTTTTCTTCCTTGTTTATTCATATTTGTACACATAACACATTCATGCTCCTTTCAAAGTTTGTATTTGTAAATATACGTTTTATTTATAGGCCTCTCCCTGTTTTCTGGTGTGCTGCCATTAATTGCGATAATGTGCTGTTGCTGTCGTTTGCTGTTAATGCTAACTCAACACTTCCTGCATCTGTTCCACATCAAAATCCTTCCATCAGTTCGAGGAGTGTGTTTCCCAACTGAATCCTTTTATAGTCTGTGTGTGTGTGTGTGTGTGTGTGCAAATCTTACATAACTCTATTCTATAATTGCAAATAATGATGTTATGACTTAATACATGACAGAATGTTATAAATATTCTTTTCACCATATATCACCAGGCCTATGTTTATCCTGTTTAAACCTGGTTTTATATTTTATGTGTTGAGTTTGATAATGCAGCTCCGTCTCAGAGTAATTATATTTATGGTCTAATTTATTTGCCATTTTTTCTTGTGAATGATGTGTTACATTCTCCTGCTCGGTTGTCATGAAGGTCGTAGACATGTTGGCTCGGGTGGATGGTTCTGGGATTTGCAATTTCAGGTTTATACTTTTCTGACATCTGTACAATTATTGCAAATGAAAAAACAGCTTATTGGCGGATGCCGGTGGATTTACAGCAATATTTTAATATATGTGCCCTGTCGCTGTTTAATAAATCAACACATGGATGGTGGGCGCACAAAGAATTTGACGTCAGAGGGAGTGGATGAGAATGATTATTCAGGCAGAATTAAATTCACTGCTGTAGATTAATTTTCTCAGTTATTCTTTAATTAACCTTTGTTACTTCCATGTCTACTCTTGATCTATTTCCTGTCCAGCTGCTCTGCTTCCTCTCTTTTGTCCCGGTTAGTTTTTGTCCTTATTTGAACCGAGGATCTGAAGAAACAAGGTGTTTTCCACATACAGTACAGTTTATCTACTTTGTCCTTGTATTAAATTAGTTTATATAGTCTAGTAGCATATATTTTGGAAGCCTGACAAGAATATAAAACGAAGGACCAAGCAGAAAATGTAGGTGTTATTGTTTTATGCATTAGAGATCACGAAGGATTAATACTCATCTTCCTCTCGCCTCCTTAACGTCATTCATCGCCCAATTTCCAAACGTTAGAACGAAGCCCAGCGGAGCAAAGAGCGGTTCGTCAGTGAATCGGCTTTAAACAACAAGACCCAGTTCATCACCGCTCGGCCCTCAGCTGTCAGCACATCACCCGGAGAGGAGGAATAAATAAGTAATCGGGGGGGGCGTGTTTGGCTGAGGTGTTTTTTTACTCCTTGACAAAAGCCTTGAGGCATCGCAGCAAACCCAACCTGCTCTGGACTTCCCCTAATCAGCCGCTGTCCATCACGCCGAGGAGCCAGGCCCATCCGGAGAACAGGTACAGTAGCCGCCCCCCCCCCCCCCCCCCCCTGCTCCCTCTGAATATACACAAATTAGCTGCGTTAGCGAGGCATTGCTCCAGGGCAACATTTAATTGGCTGACACTGAATGACATCCCTCTCCTCTGCTTCTCCGTGGTCTGGCAGCAGAGGAGAAGCCAGACGGAGGGGGAGATGTTTGGAAGTCACCTTGACTCAAACCAGATCCTCCCATCAAACACCATGTGTTCTTATAGATATATTTAATTTATTTTTCATTCATGAGCAGCATCTACACATCCTCTCTTCAGGCTTATAGTGCCTAATGTATAATATACTGGAAATCTATGTCCATATCTCTGGCTGTCAGCTACTGTTCCTCATTGATTTACTGGTTGTGTTACTGTCAAATCAAAACCCTTTATCACAACACAGGAGTGATATAATCTTCTCAGAGGAAACGATAATAACATTTATATTCTCTTAATACAGTGTAGTTTACTCAAGTCATTAAGTCTCAGTATTATCACGTTCCGATATTCACAATTTACGACTTAAAAAGAAGATTTGTTTTTAATAGTTATATTGGAGTCTTACGAGCGTCTAGTATGAACACGACCAGTCCCTCATCCAAACAAACTGGTCACTAGGCCGGAGAAGCTGGAGCCGGACGGACAACGAGCCTGAGAACGTTGCATCGGCAGGACAAATGAAATACCTCAGTTAAAGCTAGCGCCCTCTCTCGCCCATTTATCCAGATCTACTTAAAAATGTAATGGGTTCTTCCTCGGCTCAAGTCCTCAGACTTTATATATAAAGCTCAGAAAAAAATAAATGCCAAAGTGTCTCCATTGCTCCAAGGGTTAAATCCAGCCATGTGAGTGGAAACTGAAAAAAAATCTAAATACATGTAAAGATGGTTTAGTTCATAATGAGGTGAAACGTCATGATTGACAGCTGAGACCTTCCCTGCACGTTCACCAGATTCCGGCTCCAAATACGCAAGATGGCTTCATTTCTAGATAGTGAGAGGAAATGGAGACATGATGGTGGATATAACACTTATAACAGTTATAATAAAATAGTCTTTATATGTCAACCCAGTGATGAAGTGGTGACCTGTCCAGCAGGAACACAGCCTCTCACCCGACGTGCTTTTGACCCTCAGAGGATCATCTCTATAGATTATGGATGTATAGTCGTAGTGATGATAGTAGAGCTCTACTGTAATTAGTATGTTTGGTTATCTGCAGGGTTTTACTCCCTTGTTCCTCTTCCGTCTTGTTTGTCTTCTTAGCCTCCACTGCCTCAGTTGTATTTTGCAATCAACACTTACCTTTGTCACCAGGAGCAGTGGGATTTCACACAGCCCGTCTGTATTTTCTCAGCTGTTCATTTGTTCTCACTGCAGCTGTGTGGGATTGTGTCTTATCCTGAAAACACAGGTGTAAGCGCTAGCGCCCTAGTTTTTTAAAAAGCGCACTGCATCGTGGGACGACTGTGGGGAATCCAGACGACACCAAACCGTCTTTATAAAGCTCTGCCTCCAGGACGAAATAGACAAAATGAACGAGAGAAAACTTCCCCCTGAGATTCTCTCGCTCACCGACGTGACCTTTACGTCCGTGTGGTTAAAGTCGGACCACCTGTCACGGGGCTTGACGAGCTAATTAAGAGCCCGTTAGCTGATTGTGCGATCCGCCGAGTCGACGTGGAGCCGGATCTGCAGAGATTGTGTTTGTGCGTCGCTATTAGCCAATCAGGGTTCACTGACTTTACACAATGTGGCAGCGAACGGATCCGTCCTTTATCCCGAGAGAAGGAGGACAAGACGCCACGTTAATGGAGGTGGAGGATTCTCTTTCTTCTCGTGAGTTCATCCCTCCGTCCCTCTCTCATTACCCGTCTGCGGAGTCCCTCGTTTGTTTCTCATGCTCTTCACAAGAAACAATGCACTGACCCCCTTCTCCTCACCCGGAGGTGCTTCCTCCAGGGGCCACGGAGGGGCCTCTGAAAGACAGGGAGTGCAAGTGTGTGTGACGCATTGTGAGAGAGTGTATTACTGTGAGGGCCGGAGTAATTAAGTGTGTGTGTGTGTCTGTGTGTGTGTGTTTGTCTATGTGTGTGTGATGGCCTGGCCCTGGTCTGTGTGCGTGATTGCACGTGTAAATGTGATCACAAGTGTGTGTGTGTGTGTGTGTGTGTGTGTGTGTGTGATCTGTTTTCAATTAGCCCTCTTGTGTCCCCGGTAGCCTGGAGGCATGACTAATGTCTTGGTGGGCCGGAGCCACAGCTGAAGTGGCTGAAAGGACCCCCCACCCCCACCCCCATCTGCTGAAGGAGCATCACAATGAGGAGCGGGATGGTCGGAGACACAAGAGCGCGGCGGGGAACTAAAGGCGCCGAGCATCATGGGAATGGCGGCGGGGAGGGGGGAAGAAGCCATTAGGGATGAATTGTGCTTGGGGGAGTGGGGGGGCGGGGGGGGGACACCCTCACAGATACATGGTGCAGGGAGCAATTAGAACTGTCCGACATGCAGCGGCTGGAGCGTGATCACGAGGAGGAGCCGTCACGCAAACATGTAGGAGCACGTTTTCAAATGTCAGAGTTTTCTTTTGTCCCCAATGTTCAAACAGAATCCTCGACATGAAGCATCTGAACTTGTAGTAGAGCACAAACCTCCACTAAGTCCAACCCAGACTTGTAGGTTCTGCACCAAATCTGTCAAGTTCATGTGGACGTAGATGTAAAACTAGTGAGGATTCATGTAAAAGTTTGATTCTGTGCTGAATCCACATCATCTCAGCTTCACATCGGTGGAAATCACAGGTTATCAGTCGTATCTGTTGCGGTTCAGCGGTTCAGCGGCATTTTTTATCATTTTTTAATGATATTTTTAAGCATTTCAATTCGAAAAACT